>NW_024802940.1:2910918-2935687 GCF_019175285.1 Sceloporus undulatus | reverse complement strand
TGCTTCTTCATTTCCACAAGGGATTCTGATTTTGAATTGATATTCTCCCATACCATCATTATATATGTCTGTCCCTGATTTCCACCCCACTAAATGCATCTGAGGAACTAATAATAATAATAATAATAATAATTTGTTTTATTTATATACCGCTATTCCAAAGATCATAGCGGTGAACAGCAAGTAAGCTAATTAGCCCCCAACAGTCTGGGTACTCATTTTAGCGACCTCGGAAGGATGCAAGCCTGAGTCGAGCTTGGGCCCTTTTGCTGGTCTTGAACTCGCAACCTTGTGGTTTCGTGGGGGGAGCTGATATTTTTCCCCAAATGGATACCTGGGACTTGAAGGTGTATTGCCCCACAGTCCAAACATTTTAATAAAGTCTTCTATTTGTTTGTTGTCTAGAGTAGCCAAAACAAAGATGTAAACTCAAATGAATGGAACTGCCCAACAGTCTGGGTACTCATTTTAGCGACCTCGGAAGGATGCAAGCCTGAGTCGAGCTTGGGCCCTTTTGCTGGTCTTGAACTCGCAACCTTGTGGTTTTGAGTGAATGGCTGCAGTACAGGCATTTAACCACTGCGCCACTAGGAAAACTCATGCTGCCAACTTCCTTCTTTCAGTTAATCCCAAAGGTGCTGCAAGATCTCTCTCTATATGTACTCCCTTAGTACATTATCAGTTTTACAGTATTGGTGTTAGGCACTGGAGGAAAAGAATTAACTTTTATTTAAATGTTACAGAAAATTAGTAAAGGAGTACAAACATGGCAGATTTAGAAGAGTCATCATTTACATTCTGATGACCAAGCTTACTTCCACAGGAGGGCCCTTCAGAACTGCTGAGGCCTTCATATTCACCTGTCAGGTAGAAGTAAAATTAAAACTGTGGGTCCACATGGGATATAAATGTAGCAGTCCCACACTGTTTGTCCCCATGGGCAAGGTGTATGTTTATTTAGAATTAACTCTAATTTGATTCAGTGGCACTGATTTCCTAAAGCCTGTGCTTTGGGTTGCAGCCTTCAATTAGCAAAGGTCTCTATAAGCAATGGAAGCAAAGAGCTTGGTTACTCAGCTAGAATTTAAATCTGCTTCTGTGCTATTGGTCTTGTTGTTATAAAACAGGAGTTTGAAAAGCTTGGGATTCAGAAAGTTTTTAATGTAAGAGTCATGAACAAGGTGGAGAAGTGTTTTGCCCTGAAAGATGGAAGAACAGAAGAAACACAATGATCAAGAGGAAAGACAGCAATATTTATGGTGGAGAAAAATGAGGAAAAGGCATGGGTTGCATAGAAAAAGAGAAAAATGCAGAGCCAAGAGATTAGGAAGAAAGAATCTAATCTTCCTTTAATGAAATGTTTTGTTGTTTGAGTCACAAAGCCAATATTTTTATTGAAAAAAAAGACAGAGAAAAGCAATCTGAAATAAAATATTGGCTTAAACAAAAGACAAAGAAGCCAAAAAAGCAAAGGTCTCCTCCATTTGTTATATTCTGAAGCAACTTCTGCTTCTCCCAGCCATTTAATTAGCCATTTCCCTCCTGGACTAGTTTGGAATGAGAAATGACTAATGAAAAGGGCTCATGGCCAGCAACAGCAGGATCTGCTTTGAAACACACCAAACAGAGAGATCTTTACTGGAATCAGGTTGTTTTTGTTCTTTCCTCAATTTATTTAAGGTAAATTTGACAGTGGAACCAATAAATTAAAGGTAAGTAATGTGCAGAAATAATAGCTACCAGTTACATCACCAGTTTCTCCTGGATTACTCCACCCAGCCCCGCACCAGGTTTTTTTTGCCAACTAACATTTACAATTCTTACGAAGAAGTCAAAAAAAGGAAAGATCCTTAAAAAGAATGGAGGGGAACACATATTGGCTACATCTACAGTGCAAAATTAATGCAGTTTGATAGTGTTTTAACTGTCATGGCTTACTGCTATGGAATTGTTAGCTTTGTAGTTTTGTGAGATATTTATCTTTCTCAGTCAGAGCACTCTGGTGTCACCACAAACTACAACTCCCAGGATTCCATATGATGGAGCCATGAACCAGGTTGATTACTGTAGCATTCAGAAGTGATCATATCACACCAATATTATAATCATTCCACTGGCTGCTTATTAATTTTCAGGCAAGTTTTAAGAGTGTTGGTTATTCCCTTTAAAGCCCTACATGGTTTGGGTCCAGGTTACCTACTGAATTGTCTCCTCCTGTACAATCTGCCCAGGTCCTCTGGAGGACATTTATTCCTATCAACCAGGACTAGGTGGACAACTGTCAGCCGGAGGACTTTTTCTTCAGTCACCCCTAGACTGTGGAACTACCATCTCCCTGAAGATGCTAGCCACAGATGCTGGCGAAACATCAGGAAGAAACTCTTCTAGAACATGGCCACATAGCCCGAAAAACCCACAAAAAACTATGGATGCCAGCCATGAAAGCCTTCGACTTCACATACCTACCAGAAGATATTTGACAGCTGCATATGCTGTCTGAATTTAAAACAGCATTCAAGACCAAACTCTTTTGGCAGGCCTATCCAAATGGTTTTTAAATTGTGAATTTTAAATTATGAATTTTAAATTTGGATTGTTTTAATATGAATGTGTCTTTTTTTTAAAAAACCGATGCATGTTTTTAACTAATGTTGTGTTTTTAAGTTCCTGAAAGTAAAAAGGTGTTGTTTTTGTCCACCTTCAGTTCTCTTTATTTTCGCATTATTGCTGTTTGGAAGAAACATTGTCTAAAAAACCTCCCGCATTTGCAGGTTTTTCCTACTTTTAAATTAGGCAGCTTTGGTTGTAAAAAAAGACAGGTGCCTTGGACTGACTACCTCTAATGACATGAAGAGTTTCTTTCCCCTTTGTACAATTTAAGCAGGGTATGTAGTCCTGTAGAATCCAGCATCTTTTGCTGCCTTTTAATGAGTCATCTAGCTCAAAATTATCTACCTCACCTGGCAGTAGTTCACAAGGGCTTCTGGCAGGAAAAATTCTAGCCCTACCTAGAGATGCCATGTATTGAATCTGGGGCTTTTTGCATGCCAAGTATGTGGTCTGTTACAGAGTAAAGTGTTTTACTGAGTCAGAGCCTTCTTCCTGTCTGCCTTGCGCTCAAGATGGATGGCAAGCAACATTCATGCCACTGCTTGTCTCTGTTCTAAGATTTCACATGTTTCTGTAGTGCTTTCAATACTCACAAAAACTTTTTGGCCAAAATTGACAGTGGAATAAAAAAGATATGAGTGTAACTGAACACTATTAAGAACTACATTTATCTACCATTTCTGTGCCTTTGATTTTATTGTTTTCTCTTTTTATATGCTGTTACCTGCCTTGATCCAACACTGAGAGGCGGGTTATAAATAAATAAATTTTTTAAAAGTGATGTAGATAATATTGAGCTAGATGAGCCAATAGTCTGATCAGAGGCATCAATAGGGAAGTGCAAGGAGTGTAGACTGCATCAGGTGCCACCTGAGAAAAAGATGTCACCTGGTGTGCTAGTGAGAAGGGGTGACTTGCAGATCTGGTGGCTCTGCTGGATGGGTGAGAAAGCAAGTGTTCTCCCTTTCCCACATGCCAGCAGCTCTGCCAGACCTGGAAAGGTTGTGAGGCAGCAGCAGCAGCTGCCCACTCCCACCAGCAGCTGCTGGTGAGCAGGAACACTTTCTGGGTCTGGAAGCTTTGCTGGCTAGAAGAGAAAGTGAGTCTCTTCCCTTTGTTGCCCAGTCAGCAGCTCTGCCAGAAAAGGCTGTTGAAGAGAGGAGAGAGGTTGTTAAAAATTATCTGCAGCAGATGTCAAACATACTAGATATACTACTGAATCTGATTCAGTGAAATAATGGCTGTATTATCACATTCCTTCAACTTAACAAAACACTCTTATTCATCTGTATCCACTACATTAAATTAGTCCATGTGATATTATGCGAGTTAAAATCAGTATCCTGTTAATAATAATAATAATAATAATAATAATAATAATAATAATAATAGACTGTTACTGATACATGGTGGCTTAGGGTCCCAACTTGGGAGAAAGGCGGGATAAAAATAAAATAAAATCTCCTCTCTTTTATCATTGCAGAGATTGGTATTCTCTTCCACTCCCTGTAATGACCAAAGCACTGCCCCCAAACTTACCCTTGTTCAGCAATAGCCTCGTCCGCAGCCATTCCATTACTGATAGAGAATGGAGAGAATTGGAGAAGTGTCTACCTATAGTCCCATAGCCAGGTACAGAGTGATGACATCAACTGTTGAAACCTCCAGAGGAGCCCAGTGGATTTCAGCAGATGGTATTTTTTCAACAGCCTCACTGTATGCCATCAATGGAAAAACCAATAGAAGGGCTATAGTAGTGGGGCTGGTGACAGGAAACTTAGATGAGTCCCACATGCGGCACTCTTATGCTGTACTTGAGCCCTTTGTGATCGCAGAATCAGAAAATAGTAGAGTTGGAAGAGACCACAAGGGCCATCCAGTCCACCCTCTGCCATGCAGGAACTCACAATCAAAGCATCCCCAACAGATGGCCATCCAGCCTCTGTTTAAAGACCTCCAAAGAAGGAGATGACACAACAATCTGAGGCAGTGTGTTCCACTGTCGAACAGCTCTTACTGTCAGGAGGTAACTCCTAATGTTCAGGTGGAATCTCTTTTCCTGTAGTTTGTATCCATTATTCCATGTTCTAGACTCTGGAGCAGCAGAAAACAAGCTTGCTCTATCCTCAATGTGACACCCCTTCAAATGCTTAAACAGGGCTATCATATACCTCTTAACCATCTCTTCTCGAGGCTAAACATACCCAGGTCCCTAAGTATTTCTTCATAAAGCATGGTTTCCAGGCCCTTCACCATTTTAGTCACCCTCCTCTGGACATGCTCCAGCTTGTCAACATCCTTTTTGAATTGTGGTGCACAGAACTGGACACATTATTCCAGGTGAGGCCTGACCAAGGCAGAATAGAGTGGCACCCTTACTTCCCTTTATCTAGACACTATACTTCTATTGATACAGCCTAAAATAGCATTAGCCTTTTTAGCTACGGCATCACATCACACTGTTGAATCATGTTCAACTTGTGGTCTACTAGGACTCCTAGATCTCTTTCACACATCATTCAGCCATGTTTCTCCCATCCTATATCTATGCATTTCATTTTATTTATAGCTCTGTACTATGATTTAGTGGCAGCTGCTCTCTTCCATTTTAGTGGAATAGTGGACTTGTTATTGGTTTTACTCAAAACTGTAATGGAACTATCCAATGTGCTGGATATGTTTTATGGACAGGGTTCAAAACTTTGGGTATCTTTTTTTAATGTTTTGAACCCTGTTCATAAAACATATCCAGCACACTGGAGTGTGCATTCACTGCTCCATTGACACAGAAGCCACCAGCTGCCATGCCTATTACAACAGGTGCAAAGGAGAGTGTGTCTCCCAGCCCCAAACCAAACACAACACAGATACATTTTCTTTCCTACTATGGCAATTCTTTTTAGTGTTTGCTATACTGCCACAGAAAACACTGGCTCAGTCCATAGTATCATGCTGCTGCTGCTGCTTTGTCTCCAAGCATGTGCTTTTGAAAGATACAGAAAATGAATTCATCTGACTCTAATCTCCATGAACTTCTATTCCTATTTGCAATGCATGGCAACACCTTTAAACAAGGCAGAACACTCATATTGGTAGCAACTGGATTTCATTTGAGAAATAAGGAACAGAAAAACCATCCGAGATCACAGCACCAAAATGTAGGATTCTAACAAGCTTAAGAATTCAGCCATGTTGGATTGCTAGCAAGGTGAATATGTACCTTCTCACTTGCTTGAAGTAAGCACTTCCTAACAGTGATTTTGCCTTCTGAAATAAGCTCCACTGAATTCAGAGGGATTCACTGCCAGGTAAGTGTATATTTACTTACCAGGGAGCTCAGTGGGGCTTCTTTCTGAGTGGAAAAATGTAGGATTGCAATGTTAATCTTTTTTTTTCCATTTTCAGTGCATTGTCTGCATTAATGCTGGACACGTCTTTATTTTAGCAGTAATATCTTAGCTATTATTTATTATTTATACACAGTTGGCAAGGGAACTTTACAGGCTTTATCAAGCTTTCTCATATTTATCTGAATAAAATTATTATTATTACTATTTATTGAAAGAGGTATACAGAAATTCTACAGTTGGGAAGATTTTGGTCAAGACAAATCATCTCAGTACAGTGCAATAGCTTTTTGAGGACTTTTCAAGACTCATTTAATGTTTTTCTATTTTCTGTAGCTATACTACAGCAAGCATAAAAGGACAGAATTATTGATTAATAATAATAATAATTAATAATTAATGCAAATAACCCATCCAATCTTTCTACTTTTTAATAAGACCATTTTAAATTATGTGCATTTATGGAAATGTACAAATGTTTGGCATAGAAGTTGGCAGACTCACTCTAATACTATTACAACTACAAAACACTCTGTGGCTAAATCTACCCAGGCTGAAACTGCAGAAATAATCCAGTTTTGAAACTGCTTTAACTGCCTTTGGATGTAAAAGGATATTGTGTGCTAGGGAATCCAGGGAATTGTAGTTTAATGTGGCACTACAGCTCTCCGACAGAGAAGACTAAATGTCTCACAAAATTACAGTTCCCATTATTCCCTGGCACACAATATTCCTTTACATCCTAAGTGAAAACACATCTTTTGAATACCTGAGAGCTTTAAGGTAATTTTAAAAGCCACTTGTTTACTCTGCTGCTTTTGGGAAGAACAGGACTTGTAATATGTGTGATCTGATCCCCGAATTGGGATCAGGGACGTAGCCGGGGGGGGTCGGGGGGTCTGGACCCCCCTAATAATAATAATAATAATAATAATAATAATAATAATATTTATTTATGTTTCCCTGCCTCTCCCGGTGGATCGAAGTGGGGTTACAGACTAAAAAAGCACAAAGTATTTACATAAAAATTCAATTAAAAGCAGCTAAAAACAATAAAATATACAACATCATACAGTAACAATAGCATCAACAAACAAGGCAGGGATCATACACAGACAGGACAAGTCATTCATATCAGGGGGGTATTCATATCAGGTGGGGTATGCTCGGCTAAAAATCTCAGTTTTAATTGCTTTTCTGAATGTTACTAACGAGGTCGCCGAGCGGATTTCCTCAGGGAGACTGTTCCAGATTCTCGGAGCTGTTGTTGAAAATGCTCTTTGGGAAGTAGCAACATACTTAGAGGTTGCTATCTCCAATAGGTTCTTACCCGATGTTCTAAGAGTGCGGGCGGGTTATATAGGGAGATGCGGTCCTGTAAGTAACTCGGGCCCAAGCCATGTAGGGCTTTATAGGTAATAACCAACACCTTGTACTGTGCCCGGAAGCAAATAGGGAGCCAGTGAAGATCTTTTAAGATAGGTGTAATATGAATACAATGAATGGTGTGTGCCGCCACACCCAAGCCCCATAATAATGGTCTGGACCCTTCTGAAAATCCTGGCTATGTCCCTATTGGGATCATGGTGGAATTGGGGGTGGGGGGAAAGACAAGGGATGATCACCTAGGTTGGGAGTTACCTAGTTCACCTGATCATTCCCACTATGGAAAGATAGCTCCCTTGTTTGTATCAGCATCCAGAAAGACAGTGTTGACTTTTTTCCCCTTTATGGATTTGGAGGGGCATAAGGAAATTTTAACCACAGATCAAGCAAACACCCTCCAAAGTGTTCTTCAGATCACCAGTGTTTTATTCTGTCCTAGAAGATTTTGAAAGTGCCTTTGCTTGAACTTTGTTGCCTCATTCTTTGTGTCTCAGTGGAAGATAAATGATTGCAGAGTGTGACAGAAACTCCAAAAAACTGGGCAAAAAGTGTCTACAGCTGATCTACAAGCTGTTTGTCACCTTGTAGGCAATTTTGCTTTCTTCATTTACTCACACTTTTGACGAAGAAAAAGGTTTGGAATTTTGTGTTCTAATTTTCATTATATCAAAATCCCTGTGAAAGGTTGAGATCAGCTTTTGATTAACTGTTAAACAGCACATAACAAGATTAACAGTAGGACACTGATATTTACACAGAGAATGGGAAATGAATCATGAGTTTATAAAGTTGTACAATGACCTCCTCTTTATCATGAATCTCAACAAGCCTCCCCAGTGTTGGTACTGGATGTTTGGACTCTAATAATCTCTTGCTCGAGCCTAGTCATTATAGTTTCATATCTCATCCAGGCAAGAGAAGTTGGATGTTTGCCTGTAATGCTGGTGGGTCATCCAGAAATAAACTGAAAACACAAGAACAAACATGATTCATTAATAAAGCCTCTGACAGTGAAGCTTAAGTCATTTTATACCAGCCCAGTTATGTTTTTCCTCCTCATCTCTAGCTAGCTGGAATGTACAGATACATAGTCACGTAAGTCTGTAATATCCATATGCAAAGTGATTATTTTATTTTATTTTTAGCAGCATTGGCATTGGGAGGATGGTGAAAGAGAGCTGGAAAAACATACAGTTTTGATGGTGGATGGCAGAGCATGTCAAGAATGCAATAAAGGTGGAGCTGGGGAGAAGTGGATTTTTGCTCTAGCCAGTCCTACTGTAGCTATGTGTGCCTGCTTGCAACATGCAAAGTATAGAACAGCTGTCTCCAGAATTCCTTACTGAGCATGAACATGTGTGAACAGCCAAAGAGAAAGAACAGGGAGAGCAGATAAGCCTCCTCCACTAGCTATTTCAAGATTTTTTAAAAATAGATAGACAGATAGATTTTTAAGTTTAAACATCAAAATTGAAATTTTAAGAATGAAGACTGGTGAAAGAAAGAAAAGTCATCCCTATATGCATTTTTGAAAGAAGACTAAGTGGTCTGTAGAAGTTCAAAATGTTTTTCTTTACTTCTGCAACACTCATTCATTTGATATGATTTTAATAATAATAATAATAATAATAATAATAATAATAATAATTTGAACTAGTTGAACTTTCTGAACTAGGCACAAGGGTAGCCCTATGTAGAGTTGTGAGATTACCAGCACGTGCACCACAGTTTTTAGGCACCAGGAAGGGCACAGGTGGAGTCTCAGCCAAAGCTGATAGCAAGCACTCCTGGCCGTCGCATCTAGCTGAGCTGACATCTGAAGTGACAGATCCAGGACCATCCCCCAAGCTATGAACACAGTCCTTTAGGGGAAGTATGCCCCCATCCAGGACTGGTTGACAAACCTCCATACCCGGGTTAGGGGCCCAACAACAAGTACCTTCGTCTTATCTGGATTCAGTCTCAGTCTGTTTTTCCTCATCCAGTCCATTGCCATCTTAAGACATTCATTCAGAGGGGAGATGCCATTCTTAGTTAATGCTGTAATCCAAGGTATGGAGAGATATATCTGGGTGTCATCAGCGTACTGATAACACCCCGTCCCATGCCTCTGGTTGATCTCTCCCAGCAGTTTCATGCACATGTTGAATAGCATTGCAGACAGTATGGTGCCTTGAGGCACCAAATTTAAGCTCCCTTTTCAAGGAGCAACTGTCCTCAAGCATCACCATCTGGAATCTGCCTGAGAGATAGGACCAGAACCACTGTAATACAGTGCCTCCAATCCCCAGTTCTCCCAGGCATCCCAGAAAGATACCATGGTTGATGGTATCGAAAGCAGCTGAAAGGTCCAGAAGTACCAAGAGGGTCACACTTCCCCTGTCAATACTTAGGCAAAGAGCATCCAGTAAGGTGACCATAACAGTCTCAACTCTGTATCCTGCCCTAAAACCAGTTTGAAATGGATCCAGATAATCTGTTTAATCCAAGACTGCTTGGAGTTGAAGGGCAACAGCCCTCTCAATCACTGTGCTTAAATGGAAGATGTGAGAATGGTCTATAATTATTCATGTCCAAGGGATCTAAGGAGGGCTTTTTCAGAAGCGGCTGTACTACCACTTCCTTTAAACAAGATGGAAACTGGCTTTCTTTAAGAGATGCATTAATAATATGCCCCAGATTAATTTTAAATGCATCTCCTCCTTGGACTACCAGCTATGAAGGGCAAGAATTGAGGGCAAGTTGTCTTCTTCACACTACCATGAAACTTGTCCACATCCTCGGTACTCACAGACTCAAACTGATCCAGTATAACCTTATTCACAGAATGAAATCTTGTCTTTCTTTGTTCCCACCCCAGATTGCAACTCAGCTGGGTACCCCCACATTTAAATAAAAAGATTGATGAAATACTGTATGTTGAATTGTTCTTTTTGTGTGTGTGCTGTAGAACCCTATCCCTAACTCTTTCCATCTTATTGGTACTAAATTTTCTGTGAAAGATGTAATGCTTGGGTAGGCACCTACTTCATTCACTGAGGTATACCTGTATTGTCTAAGAATGATTACGACAACCAGGAATCTTGTGGCACTGTAAAGATCAATACAAGTATCATAGCATAAGCTTTGGTAGAATTTGCTTGACAGATCCTTCATGTTGTTTTAGACCCTTTTGGAGGAAACAGCACTTGCAAAGCAGCCAGTTCATCTAAACTCTCTGTCTACATCTTGCATTTACTTTGTCTAACGCAGGCTGACCCATGCAGTGATGGGATCTCTCACCATTTTCCTTGACAAGGCCTTTCCAGGAACTGTTTATTATGTCTATTTGCTTCTTCTCATGAAGAAATTTAAGTACCAAGTAGCCTTGCTCTGAAACTGAAGAGCAGCTACCAAGCTCTGGTTCACAATACCATCCATGCCTTGCTCAGTTCTTAATTGGCTTTTTACAAAAGCTGCCTCTGGCAGTTTCTGTCTGCACTCTCTGACTTGCAGATATTGATTGGTTCATATCATCATGGCTAGATGTTCACCTTTCGTCCAGTCCTGAAGAGCTTAGGGGTGTATATATAATGCACATCGAGGAAAATATCTCCATTTCTCTCCTATCTTATAGCTGGATAATAGACAGTGAACTGCTCCATGGCTGGAGAGTCCACAGACCATGCAATCATAGTCATTCTGGGTTTTTGTGAACAAAAAGATATCCAGAACTTCTGAGCCTTGCTAGACATCAGTGAACCAGTGCAGAAAGTACCTGTCTGTCTCTTGCTATCTTTCTTGCTATTCTTGTTGGCTTCATCTTCATAATAAACCGCATTTATTTAACAAGACTTCTGTCTATGATATCAGTACCTACACTGTATGAAAAGGCCTGCTTAGGGTTGCTTGGTTATGTGCACACGCCTGAAAAGAGTCTGGCTGTAGAATTCAAAATCCAAGGTTGCCTATCTCTTTGACAGACTTGAAGACAGATTTGTGACAGCTGTAGAAAAATCATTATTTTGCCACCAAATGAATTTGGAGACTGGACTAGGGCTGGGTGCTTTATTCTGTACATGTGTCTGAAGCCTGAAAGAAAATAAATTTGTTCAGTCAAGTAATCTAACCCTTGGCATGAAAGAAATACTAATATACATCAACATTACTTTAGTATTTTAGTACAGTAATGCTAATGTTACTATTCTATATTAACAAGTTTTAAGTGTCATAACCTTATTGTGTTTTTACTTAGTCTGTAACCCCGCTTCAATCCAACCGGGAGAGGCAGGGAAACATAAATAAATTATTATTATTATTATTATTATTATTATTATTATTATTACATGGCATAGAGTCCAAGAAAGCTCAAGCCCAATAAGGTATGTTGTCTTTTAAGATGTACAGACCTTTTGCGGTTTTTGCTGCAACAGACTGACTCTATAGCTACTCCCTCACTCCACAAAAAGTCTCTTTAGGTACAGTTACATGTGTATATATCCATGGCAGATACCATCCACAACACTAATATATATGAGAGAGAGAGAGAGGGTGAATCTGTTGATTTTGCAGCTAAGAGTCTTCAGCATCTCATTTTGCCAATTTTCCAAAGAAGGATGTGGCTCCAAAACTCAAGGGAATTTTGTCTGAACTTCAAAAGAAGCCCATCCCTGAAATATTTTCTGCCCCTTGGATAGCTCCTTAGAGTTTAGTCTTAAAATTGGGAGCAGATTCACTTCCCCACTGATATTAGAGCTTCCAACCTCCACATCTTCTCAGGACACCTGATTTTGTTGAGTTTGGAGGGAGGGGATGGTGTGGCTTGCGATAGGCAATGGGCACTGTTTCACACTGTCTACCTCAGCCCTTGGATTTTGCTTCACCTGAGGAAAGGAAACTGCAATGGTACTTTGAAGTGTTTGCAACTCTTTTAATTAGAACAGAGAGGATTTGAGACAGTAAAAGCCACTGCTTTTCACTGTCATTAAGTCTTTAGCAGCATTTCAAAACAATAGCTGTAGTAGAGGAGCTTATCAGCAGTGAAACAGCATGAATCTTTGTTTGTGAAGTTTAAAGTATTATATATGAAACAGTTCTATTTTTGAAAATCCCCCTTTTAGTTCATATTTTCCCTTTCATGTTACTAAAACTGGGCTTGCTATCTCTTTCTCAAGATGGATCTTTCAAACCCACATTACTGTGTAGACAATTCAGATACAGACATTTGTTCCCTCACCATAAGTTTATCTAGAGAATCAGATAGTGGCTAGAGTATTAGACAGATCCAGAAAACCCAAGAGCAAATCCCCACTCATCTATAAAGTTCACTGCAAGCCCTTAGTCTAGTCACACTCTCTCAGACTAACCTACTTTACAGGGTTGTTGTGAGGGGAAAAGTGGAGAGGAGATGGGTTTAAATTTAAACAACAACAACATACTGTACCTCCTTCTTTCCCAAGGAGCTTAAATGTTATTGTGTAATGAAGAATGCCTGGAGATTACCGACAGATGATGAAGTAACCAGGAGCTGATTTTATAAATCAGTGATTCCCAAAGTGGGCTGTACTGTTGCCCTGGTGAAGTATGGAAAGATCCAGGGGTACAATGACAAAAAAAGGGGGTGGCAAGGGGGGCTTCAGTCAGGCTTGCAAGAAAGACAAGAGGATCCAACTGCCTTTATGATCATGGTGTGGATGAGGGTTGTATGAAACATCTGTTTTCAGGGTTCCTTAAAACCACGGTGTGGCTTCATTGATCACTTTGTTGGGTGTTGTCTCTTGCTCTCCACCTGCCCATGCAAACTCACTCCTGCAGTGCCATTTTGGGACACACCGACTGATTGGAGCAGGAAGTTAGAGCACATGACAGCAGGAGAGAAGTGGCAAAAAAGGAACTTTCACATTTGGGACCCTACTTTGAGAGTTTTGCTAAGACCTGGCTTGCAGGCTAGTGCTGCGTTGCTACTCCTGCTGTCTTTCATCAGCTAGGCTGAGAAAGGAAGTAGCAGAAGAAATGTTTGTGTGTAGAGGGAGATGACCTGAAGCTGTGTAGGGAAGGTACGTCTCTGAGGAAGGAGAGAAAGGAGTATCCTGGATCATTTCTTTGAAAGGGTCCTTAGCCTTTCTTGGACTGACAGTCATTCCTTGCCGGAGAGAAGTTTCTCCCTTTGCACCCAGTCAGGGGTCCAGGTGGCACCAGATGACACCCCAGAAGAGGGGTGATGCCCCAGAAGGGGGGGAAACCTGGTTGGATCCCCCCGCAGGTGCTTCTTGGATCCCTGCGAGTGCTCTTTAAGATTGCACATGCTTCTCAGGCCTGCATGGGTGCCACATAGGGCAGTGGCTGCTGCTCCGTCCCCACACTGGAGCTCCTCGGGCCTGCACGGGTACTCCTTGGGCCTGTGCAGGCACTCTTTGGGGTTATATGCACTGCTTCACCCCCCATGGGAGCTTCTCAGTGCCCAGATGCGCACTCTTCGGGGCCACACAGGTGCTGCTCGGGGCTGCATGGGTGCCCCATGCATTCCCTTGCCCTGGAAAAGGCCCCAGAAGTCCTGCCCACCCACACCAGGTGTCACCCTGTGTGGGTACGCCACTGCACCCAGCCATCTTGGAACAGCACCTGAGCAGCTGTTTGAGCAGTGACTGAGAAACCTCTCATCCACACCAGACTTTGTCACAAAGACAGCATGGGTCAAAGGCTCCTTGGTCACCACTCAGCCAGCTGTTTGGTTGCTGCTCCCAGAGTGACCGGCTGCAAAGGAAGCAGCAATTGAGATTGGTTATTTTGAATTTGCATTAGAACAGTCAACCTAATACAGTTGGCCCTCTGTATCCACTGATTCTTTATCCATGGATTCAAACATCTATAGCTTGACAATGTTTTTTTTAAAGAGATAAATTTCAAACAACAAACCTTGATTTTGCCATTTTATATAAGGGACATCATTTTACTATGCCACTGTATTTAATGGGACTACAGTATCCATGCATTTTGGTATCTATGAGGAGTCCTGGAACCAAACTCCAGCAGATAACAAGGGCCTAGTGTATCAAAAAATATGTATTGGGGATCTAGGGTGGTCACACAAGAGGAAAGGGGGCAGTAGCCCAGAAATGTTTGGGTGTCACTGTTATAAACCATTTCTGTATGGTGAATTTGTTTTAAAATAACTGCTGAGATTTTTTTTAAACTGTATTTTACTATCAAATTTTATATTCTATTATTCAACTACTGTTGTAGTGCTCAGGGCAGATTACAACATTTTAAAAGTTACACAATCAAACAGAGATTTGATTTTTTTTTAAAAAAAATAGAATGAAGAAATAAAACCAATGAAAGCAGAGCTACAGACAGATAAAACCAATGTAAATATGGATCACTGCATGAATCTGTCTAGCACAGGGGTTGGCAACCTCCGGCCCGTGGGCTGGATGCGGCCCGCGGGCACCTTTCTGCCGGCCCCCGGTCCCTCCTGCCGCTGAAATCGCCGACGATTTCAGCCGCTCCAGCCGCCATTTTGCCCTTCAAAATGGCGGCGTCGCGCACCATAAGAAGTTGCGCGAGTCCGTCGCCCCATTTTAAGGCAAAAATGGTGGCGCCATTAGAGCCCGATGCAGCCTCCGGCCCTCGAAACAGGGCTCCAGGAGCCGCACCGGGCCTCTGGGATCCCGTGCGGCAGTCCGAGCCCTGGAAACGGGGCTCCAGGAGCCGCACCGGGCCTTCCAATGGGCGCCCCACCTCCTACTGGCTCCGCCCACCTCCCTCCTGACTCCTCCCTCGCCTCCTCCCCCTATCAATGGAGGGGCGAGGAAGGAGGAGGAGGCAGGAGAAGAGAGAGGAGGGATGAGGGAGGGAGGGGGAGGAGGAGAGAGGAGGGTGGAGGGAGCGAAGAGAGAGGGAGGGAGGGGAGGAGATAGAGAGAGAGAAAGGTGGGAGGAGAGGAAAAGAGAGGGAGGGGGAGGAGAGAGAGAGAGAGAGAAAGGGTGGGAGGGAGAGGAAAGAGAAGGAGGGAGGGGAGGAGAGAGAGAGAGAGAGAGAAAGGGTGGGAGGGAGAGAAGAAAGACAGAGGGAGGGGAGAGATAGAAGAGAGAGAGGGGGGTGGGAGGAGGGAAGAGGGAGGGAGGGAGGAAGAGAGAGAGGGGGGGAAAGGGTGGAGGGAGAGAAGAGGGAGAAGAGAGATAAGGTGGGAGGGAGAGGAGAGAGAGGGAGGGAGGAGAAGAAGAGAGAGGGTGTGGAGAGGGAGGGAGGGAGGTAGAGGAAAGTGGTTTGAGACAGTTGCACTGCGTTTTTTTTTGCTTTTGTGGCCTTGCCTAGTCCGTTCTTCCATTCTGCCATCTTGCATAATTTACAGTATTGTTGTTTATCCTTTGGTATTCCTTTGCAAAATCCCCCCACATGGACTTGCTTGCTCTTTTTCTGGGTTGAGACAGTGGCATGCATTTTTTTTGCGTTTTTGTGGCTTGCCTAGTCGCTTCATTCTTGCAAATATTGCTATTATTATTGTTGTTGTTATCCTTGGTATTCTCTTTGCAAAACCCCCCACATGAACTTGCTTGCTCTTTTCTGGGTGAGGACAGTGTGCATGTATTTTTTCTGTGTTATGGCATTGCCGGCCCTTAGTAGCTTCTTGGCAATATTATTATTATTATGCGGCTCCGCCCCCGAGGGTGGAAACTCCGCCCCTGACATGTGGCTCCGCCCCTGGATAGTGGAAGCTCCGCACCTGGCATCGCGCTCGCCCCAGAGGGTGGAAGCTCCCGCCCCATTCGGCCCCCCAGTTGTCTGAGGGACAGCACCCAGCCCCGGCTGCAAAAAGGTTGCCTACCCTGGTGCTAGCAGGACTAATAAGCATAAACAAAAATGTCTTCAACCGATGTTCATGGTGGCAATGAGGTTCTGGGAACTGTAGTTAAAAGAGCATGCTTCTCTGATTCTTAAGTACAGCAATTCACTTTTCTAGACATGGCCACACCAAAGCCCTCTCTCAGTCCAGTTCAACCATGTCACATGTGAAGAAGAATTTCTCAGGACTTCTCAAGGAACAGGCAGGATTCTAGGTAGGTCCCATGTAACTATGGATTTCGTAAATTACAAATGGACATGTACATCGGCCAACTACAAATACCCTTTGAAGTAAACTTGTGGTGAATTCACAAGCAATTTATGACATCAGCACTAAGTTAAAGAATTATTCTTGAGTCCAGAGCAAGACTGAGAAAGTTAGCCAATCCATTCTTTCAGCTTCTGAAACACGAAGCCACAAAATGTAGTTAAGGGCCTCCTCTAAGGAAATTAAGCTTCTTCCCTAACAGTAGCCTCTTGCCTTCTACACAAAAACTCCCAATGACGAGGTATAATGTGTGAGATATTAGCTTTTCAAAATGTGACCTTGAAGCAAATGGGTAGGAATCATAACTTTCCGAGTCATAGAATTTATTGAAATACTGGGATGTTTGAGTTTAAAGGCAACTGCGGTTTCACTGGGAACCCAAATAGGCCAAATCTCTCCTTTTTGACTTTCCAGAAAAGGAATGGAGGCTGAGATGAAATATATGAAGGCGAAACAAGGAAGAAACTTGAAACTTTATGCAAAGTGCAAGGTGCCAGGACTGGGATGATATATTCTGTACATAAAGATGAATAACAAACAACAATACAAATGTTATGATGGATTCTCACTTCTGACACACTCACAAGTTCTGAGTGCCTTCTCTATCTATCCTCTTTTATTCAGGAAGGCTCAATCCTAAGTATCCTAACTTATTTTTGTCACATTCTTTATCTCTTCTGTCTCTTCAGTCTAGTCCTTCCGCTCTCTCCCATCAATGAATGCCTCAGATGAAATCAAAACCAATGACCTTTAAGCATGTAACTAGTACATGGTCTATTGTGTTTGCTAACAAAGGTAGGCATGAGACAATGATGGAAGTACCGGTAATCAGGAACGAGAAAAGATTGTAGGTAAGCAGAGATGAAACAGCAAAGGCCATGGAATGGTGATATAAACAGTATTTATGGAGAATGAATGTTGTTGTGAAATTGACATTACAATCTATGCCTTAGAAGATGAAACAACGTTCCTGTGGTTTGTCTTATATCAATATATGAGATATTTTTATGTCAGCAACTGCAGCAAGGAAGCAACATCTGACACACATGTTGCCATAAAATGGCATTAGACGACTATTTGCGAAGCCAGAGTGGGGGAGACAGTTTTCAGAGAACAGCATCTGCAATCAAATAGTTCATGTTGCCTTCACCTATAGTAGACAGTGAACTGGCAAGGTTTCATTTGTATAAAAAAGTCAGTTTTTGCCAAAAGTGGTGAAACAATCAGTGGTGGGATTATTCCCCCAACCAGTGTAAAGCAGAGGGGGGGAAGTGTGTCGGTCCTTCAGATATGGGAACGAATCTCAATATCTGCAACATGGCCAGCTGCCAGAGATGGAGGGAGCTGTTAGTTCACTGTATCTGGAGGACTCTAGCCCCCACCATAGATGGAGCATGATATAGCTATTAGTAATTAAACATACAGTATAGGTGAGCTATTTCTTCATTGCTGTGTGGAAGTACCAGATGATGTGCTAATTGCTGTCATTGTTGTGTGCCTCAAGTCCTTCAAACTTATGGCACACTAAGGTAAAGCTATCACTGATAGAATTTGTTCAAGGGGAGGGTGTTCCTTTGCCTCCCTGTGGAGACGGAGAGAGTGTGACTGTGCCTAGATGCACCCATTGGGTTCCCATGGCAGAGTGGGGATTCAGTTGTTCCCCAGACTCATTGTCCAATGCTCCAAACCACTACACCATGCTGGCTCCTTCCAGGAAAAAAAACCCAGTAGATAAAATCTTGATGCTTTTCTAAAGTCGACATTTTTGTTGTAAAACCCCCTGAAAAGTCGAACAAAATAAAAGTTGTTGGCATCTGTCATTTTGGCTGCGCATTGCGGTGTGCCCACAGTGTTAGGGCACTGCCAAGTGGTGTGATCATGTGATGAAAATCCGGTTTATAATGCATAAAAAAAGAAATAGATTAAAAAGTGGAGACAAATTTCTTGCACAGAAATTCTCAGCATGCATAATACCTTAGTTTCATCTTAAACTTGAGGTTAGAACATAAGATTAAAATAGTCTTAACTGCTCAGTGTCCCTTCAGTTGCTTGACAAGCAAAGTCAACTCAGATTCTCAAGCAACCAGCTTAGGAAAGTCTAGGCTCACTGTGCAATGTTTTGACCAGCAGGAATCTCAATAAAACCAATAGCAAACCTTTATCCATTCTAGAAAATCCTCCGAAAACCAACACCCATAAATTGTTTCCGCATCAGTTAAGAACAAATTCCTTCCATTTGCTGAATCGCCACAGCTATGGTGTCGCTAACAGGTTCATTTCCATCAACCCAAACTTTTTAATTTCTTTCAAACAATAACATAAATCATGTTGTTGCCTTTGGTACATAAGGTCTAAAGCTACGCCGTTTTTTAAATTACTCATTCTTCTCTGTCAGATCTCGAGAGTTTTTTGTTATCAGTTGAAGAATAGCCTCCTATACGAAGCAAAACTTTTCATCTGTCCATTTGCAGTAGGAGCTATAGTTACTTAGTGGTACATTACACCATTCAATGGTTTTGCAAGTATTTACTCATCACAATATTTTTTTCTTACAAAGACTACAAATAGCTGTCTGTGCTGAGGTACTAGAAAAAAGTAGGTTAGTGCCCAAAACAGATGGTTAAAAGGCACTCTGTGAAGTATGGGGGGGACTTTATTTTGGCTTTATTGTTCATTGATCATAGGTAGAGTAATCAGGTATCCCAGGTAGTAAAGATAGAAAGAATATTAATATGATGATGATGATGATGATGATGATGATGATGATGTGTTTCTCAAGTGTCAGGAAATCCTAATAAGGAGAATTCTGGACTGACAGGAATCTTTCCAGTTCAGGACCTATCATGCACACAATTCACATATTTATTTTTACACACACACACACACACACACACACACACACACACACACACACACACACACACAAAATCCTAGTATTTTCTGAGCAGGAAACAGCCCAGAAAATATTGTTTCCTGCACAGAAAATGCTGTTTCTGTGCAAAAGTCCCATGTTGAAATTTTGTACAGAATAAGTACCAAAATGCAAATCGTCTTGGAAAACTGTAGATTTTTGGAAGAATTTCTTGCACAAGGGGAAAAGTTAGCTAAAATTGCTTGTTCCTTCCTTCCTTCAAGAATAAAATCAGTGAAAAATTACTTTCCTACCAGTTAGAAGATCTCAAGTGACAGAAATGGGCAGTATTTCTAAGACACTGGAGATGGTGCCAATAGCCAATGATCTGACTCAATATTAGAGTTCCATCTATTCAGAGGTGGCTGCCATGGCAGTAAAGAAATGGGAACTCAACCTTCTTAAATGCAAATGTCACAAGGTAGGCGTGAAAGCATGGGGTTATCAAGTCATTGCCACACATGTTCCCCTAGCAACATGACCCACAGAAATGGTGGGCACTGCTAACTAGATAGTTAACAGGAGTATACCTACTGGTACTCAATCTCTGAAACTAAGCAAGGGAAAAAACAACAAACATTACAATTACAATGAAAAAGAGATGTTAGAAGCCAGGTTTTATTTGCTGAATCATCCAAAGAATTTCAGACAATTAATTATACTGTGGACTTTTTTCTGTGGAAATACATTAATAATGTCTGCAGAGATCACTTATAACCTCTTTCCAAATTTCATTAAGTGGGTGCCTTATGATGGCCATAAGTATGACTTTTGGGAGGAGTGGATGGCACTTGTTTCTCTTTAGCAAAGTGGGACTCTTCCTTAGTTCTAAAGGAACAACTTCACTGACTCCCACTGTCTTCATGTTCACACAATGCAGACTAGGTTTGTTGTTTTGCACCATGACCAGCATGAAGAAGGAACATAGGGCTCATAACTGGAGAGAATGAGAAACTATCTCATAAATACAATTCTAATATATCTGATCATCTGATTTTATAAATCTTCTGGGAGACTTTAAACTATTCAGGCTGAAAATCAGCACAACAAACAGGAACCATGGAGGCTCTGTTGCCTATGTTATGACACAGTGGAATACCTAGCAGATTTGACACCTACTCTGGATCTTTTTTTTTAAACACCCCCTCCAACAAAAGAAACTTCTTGTCCAGGTGTGGTGGGGCTGACGTCATGTTTCTAACATTGCCACCACTACTGCCTGTCTCTCAGGGGCTCTAGAGACTCCAAAAGAGATGGGCAACAGCTGCAGTGGTGACTCCATGTCTCTATTGCCATTGCCTTCTTGCTGCTTCCCCTTCCTTCCTCCATCTACCTTTCCCACCTTCCCAGCAGCCAATCCAGGTCGAAAAAGGCTGCTGGCTGGGCAGAGAAAGGAAACAAGTCCATGGCCTCCTAGCCTCAGTGGGTGGAGGAGATACTTGCCTTGTTTGCTGACAGTGACTATGAGCAAAGCATCTCCTTTCTCTGCCTACTGAGCCACACCTAACCTCACCCCTTCAATGCTAGGGGGGCAGTGTCACCCCAATTATGGTGTCACCTGGTGTGGCCTGCCCTCCCATGTGATACCCCCTGCTATAACATAATCTGGGGAATACTGTAGATGTTTAGAACAGACCTTTCATTTGGTAATCCAACATAAAGTTGTCAGCAAGAAAGTACACCTTTTGCAAGCTCTCCCCTTCTACGTACTTTTCTATAAGCCCCAAGTGTTAACAAAAAAGAAACAATGAACACTTTCAAATCTGAGTATCTCCCCCTTTATTTTGATGTATCATGCATACCACTTCATAAAAAGAATAAAAATGTGGAGGAGGACAAGGGTAGTAGTTGGCTTTATTTAGATTTTAAAATTCTGTTCCTACATGATTTATATTTCAATGGAGAATGATCTGCTTATTTGATCTGCTTACTGTTGTTTTATTACCTTACAATTTGAAATAAACAAATCATTAAAATCATCATCATCATCATCATCAACATCATCATCATCATCATCTCCCTTAACTTCACCATGATGGATGGTTTGTGTGGGAGGGTAATATTATATTTTGAAGCTGAACTTCACAATGTCAAATCTTTGTTACAATTACAATGTTACTCATTTTATGCATTGGCAGGCAGTTTTGTTTATTTTACAGTGTAAAGTTTACATGGTTAGAACACTTTCATCTTGTAAATACTGGAACAATCAACAAGCATCTTGCATTCATAGATGACTGTTTTGTTCACTGTTCTTGCCATATGATTTTCACTCTGACCTGTCCATTAAGGTGGGTGAGTAGGTTGGTATCAATGCTGACCAAGAAGGATTGTCATCCTAAACACCCTTACCAGTACAAAGACAAGGAATACTTTGATGCATGGGACTAAGGCTCTTGAGGTTACATTTCAGTAGTGAGATGGGAATGTGGTGAAGAAAAAGACAGAGCAGCCAGTTTCAGAGCTAAGTGGGAAGATCCAGTTGAAATTTTGAGCAACATGACACAGTCAAAGCATATCTCAATTCTATGCATATCTGTGCAAGACTATGGCCCAGTGTAATGGCTTTCATGCATGCAAGCTATAGCTCAATAGCTTTCCTCTCTTTAAAGCTTCATGAGTCAGTGACATCACCAGGCTTGGTGACAACCAGTGTGTGTGGGAGACTGCTGAGGGGGGAGAGTGGCAGTGGCTTGCCCCACCACCCCTCTGCTACTTGCCCTTTGTGACTTCATGGCCAGCCCAGCTCCCTCCCTGAAAAGACAGTCAGGCAGCAATGAAGCCACAAGGGGCTCAGTCACCCATCCACCACAGCAGGAGGAGGACCCCACCAGGGTGTCACCCCTTCTGTGGGGTGTCACCTGGTGTGGGCTGAATCCCCAGCACTCACCCTATGATGCCACTACTATGAGGCTATTTAAAATACAGTTGCCCTTCCATATTCGCTAGGGTTAGGGGAACAAGACCCCTGTGAATATGGAAAATCCTCAAATAACAAAAACTCTGTTTTTACCTGAGAGGACACCTCTCTAGGAATCTCTAGGTCCTCCAGTGCAACTCTGTGGTCAATGTCCAACATACACTGACCATAGAATGGCACTGGAGTAGCTACAAATGGTCTTTCAGTGCAACTTTTAGTTAAAGTTGACCACAGAGTTGCACTGAAGGACCTAGACAGTCCTAGAGAGAACATATTAATGAAATCTGTGAATAATCAAAGCCGCAAATATCAAAGCCGCAAATATGGAGGGATGACTGTACTATGATCAAAGATAACAGCATTAGATGCTTGGGAATCAGATGGGGAACTTATGTGAGGAAGGTTGCATTCCTCATCTGAGGAAGGTTCCATTGGCTTTAGATGTTAAATACTTTTTGCCTCACTAAGACTGTAAGAAGTTCAAGTACAGTGCTAAAAGAGTCTGTTCTCCTTCAAAAAAGACACAGCACTGAAAACCTGTACTGTCCTTGGATCAATAAATTCCTAAAGCAGGCAACATTGCCACTAAACTGACATCAGAATCCCAGACAGCAACTTCACTTATTTTGGCCATCCACACAGCCAAGGATTTCATTGTCTTTGGAGATTATCACACAGGGGATGGGACGTTGTTGTCCTATCCCTGATCCTTCCTTCCTGCTTCATCGTGCAGAGATTTTCACATGACATTGTCATTATCACATCTGTGACATATTCTTATCACGAAATTGCAATAAGATTTTCAGATAACGTTGCGCTTACCCTGTCCTTCTCCCATCTCTGAAGTGGCATGGCCCTGTCAGTTTGTATTAATGGAAACTCATGTTAGTACAATGATGGGGCCACTGATGGGAGAAGAACTGGATAAGCATGGAATTGATAAGGATGGGGTAAGTATGGGAGTGATCCCTCCTTACCCCATGTAATCCTCACCCCATGTGATAGACTCCTTTGTCAGATTCTTTTCAATTCAGACTTCAGCTGTTTCTCTAGCTCTTTGCTCTTCCCTCTCCCAAACTGTGAAGACTGCTCCATACCAAATATTAAAGCCATTAAAGAAGATTCATGTTCTTTAGTCACTTATCAGGTATGTCACAAAAAGATATAGGACTATGCCATACATGGTAATCAGGACATCCAAACTTATTATCATGGAATGGGATTCAGAAATTAAAGGTTTCATAGGTCAAGATCAGCCCCTGAAGTGAATCTTGAAGACCAAAGGAAGCCAGTGCACCTAAAGTGCATTTAAAAGTGACAACGAGGGTGTGCCTGAAGCTGCCTCCAGCTGCACTGGATCGGGGCTGTGGCAACTGCATGCCGCGGCTCTGATCTGGCCTTTCCAGGGCACAAAAAGGAGCTACAAAAAGCTTGGGGGTGGAGTAGGGGCATAGCATCCACATGACGCACACCCCAACTCTACCCCCAGGGCAGTGTGGCTCCATGTGCCACTCCACACAGTGTGCGGCATCATGGCGCTCCTCTGCCCCCAGGCACACCCTGCTCCCAGACCAGCCTTATGGCCGGTCTGCATAGCCCCAAGGTCCTTAACATTATTTGGCCAAACAATATTAAAATAATATTTTTTAAATAGCTGCTGCGCCATGGCTTTAAGGTGCTCCTTTGGCACTGTGTTGTGTAAACGCAGCACCAGATGAGCCCTGTGACACCGCATGCCATGTGGAGCAGCATGCAGCATCACACCACCATGGAGGCAGAGTTGGGGCGTGTGTCATATGGATGCCATGCCCCGACTCCATCCCCATACCAGCCTTAATGGTTGGTCTGCATAGCCCCAAAGTCCTTTACATTATTTGGCCAAACAATATTAAAATAAAAAGTTTTAAATTCTCCACAAATTAAACATGCAAATTAACCTCACCTTGCAATTTTCCTTAAAATGTGTGTAAACCACAGGACTGTGTGTTTATGTTTAGAAAAATGTTGATGCTCTGACTAGAATTGATAGAACCAATAGTATGAAAAGGATATAAAAACGTATATCTTTGTGTGTGCATGTGTGTGTGTTTTAAACATATTGATATAAAAGAAGCATAATAATAATAATAATAATAATAATAATAATAATAATAATAATAATAAGTTTTATTTCTATACCACTATTCCAAAATTAGATCACAGCGGTGTACAAAACATTCAATATACAATACAGGATAAAAATACAATGATCAATACACAATTCATACAAAGGTTAATAAAACATTACAGAATACACATTCCATATTAAAACCGATAAAACACAACCACTAAAACCGATAAAAGGCATACATGCTCTTTTTCAACTTAATATTAGGGTCCTCACTGGGAAGAAGTTAACTGGTTTGATTTCATAGTTTATGTCTTTGTTCAAAAGTCATTGTATATGTAATGCGCTGTACATGGGGCTACCCTTGTGCCAAGTTCAGAAACTTCAACTTGTACAA
>NW_024802940.1:2825558-2908247 GCF_019175285.1 Sceloporus undulatus | reverse complement strand
ATCCTTCATGGCTGCCAATGTTCGGGCAAGGGTCAAGGGTGTGTTGGTGATTACCTTCAAAGCCTACCTGGCTTGGGTCCAGGAATACTTAAGAGACGCCTACTTCCTACTGTCGTCCCGCACTCTAAGGTCTTCGGGGAGATCTACTCAGCAATAAATCTAGGCTAACTCAGCCACCCAGAGGGCCTTTTCCTTGCAGCTCCGAAGCCTGGAATGACCTGCCGAAGGCGATCCGTGACATTTCTTTTACAGCCTTTAAGAGGCTCTTAACACGGATCTCTTCCGGCAGGCTTCCTCCCTAGTTCTACTCCCCCTTATGTCACTCTGTCCACCAATTCTTCTCTTAAATTTAATGAGAAGAGTTAAATTAAAATTAATTAAAATAAAATCCTTGCCTCAAGAAGAAGAGCCCTCCCTCCATGACATCACCATCAGACCTGGGAGGAAATTAAAAAGAGAGGCCCTCACTTCGCTCTCTTTAAATTTATTGTATTTTATTTATTTATTGTATTTTATTTTATTATCTTTATTTTTACTGTTGTAACCCGCCTGGATTCCTTGTGATTGGGTGGGCTATAAATAAATTATTATTATTATTATTATTATTATTATTATTATTATTATTATTATTGTATAGGAGGGTTGCTTGGAGATAAAGAGTCTAAGGCCCTATGCAGACCTGCCTTAAAGGCTGGCTTGGGGGTGGAGTCGGGGCGTAGCATCCACATGATGCATTCCCCGACTCTGCCCTCAGGGCGGTGTGATGCCACATGCCACTCCACATGGCACACAGTGTCCGCACAACACAGCACCAAGGAGCTCTGTAAAGTTGTGGCATCACAGCTATTGTGTCCTTTGCAGGGTGCAAAGAGGAGCTGCTTTTTATGGCTCCTTTTTGTGCCCTGCGAAGGCCAGATTGGGGCTGTGGTGTGTGGCCACCCCTTCAGGGCTGTCTGCACAGCCCCTAAGACAGACACCATGACATGTATGAACTTTAATATGCTGTTCAATTAAAAAGCAACAATCTCAGTTACCAAACAAAGGACATCATAGGTCATGTTTTCCAATGTAGGTTACACAGACACTGGGCAGATTAGGACAATAACCTGCAGATTGTGAGCATCTCATCAAAAGAAATAAAACATGTCATAACACTTTAGCTATGACTGTTTCCTGGAATAGGAACAAGATACATAATTATTGTTCATCAAAGGCTCTAGATTTCACAGAGTTCTGTTTATAGTTCTGGAAGAGATGTCTCTAGCTTTCAAGCAAGTACGTTTTGTGGGTCTGAGGACATGATTCTTGGATTCTTGCTCTGAAAAGGAGTGGTTAAAGGAGGAAACCTTCTACAGAAACTAGTATCCCAATTTTAGTTGTCGTTGTTTTGTCTTTTTGACTGTAAGAAAGTTCATATTAGAAGCTCATCAAAAATAGTTTAGTGTGCCTTGTTATAAAGCGAGCATTATGGCTTACAAAAGAAAGTGGAAGAGAATCTTTTCAGGACAATGCATATCAAAACCACATATAGCTCTCAAAAACATCATAGTGTGTGACCTTTTGGAAAAGATCATACTTGCTTTTTTGAGTTCTGCCAGACTCAAATCTTTTTAACAGCATACCAAGCAATGTTGAATATACCTTGAATCTAAGAGAATGGCCATGTTCAAAGATAACTAGACAATGCCTACATTTTCCAAGCCATAAGCAAAGGGCGTCAAGAGGCTTTTGCTCTGAATACTTCATTTATCTGCCTATGATAACAGTCACAAAGTATGACGCCTTACGAATTATATTGTTATCAGGATTTTATTACATTAGCCACAGACTCCAAAGACTTGTAGAATATGAAATACCAAACAGACCTTTGAAATAAGGTCAGAGTGGGACAGTTTCCCATCACTGACAGAATACACAGATATATGGTGCCTAATCAGGAAGGAAATTTATAATTAGATGAAGCCCTGTATTGGGACTGACAAAACCCTATAGTGAGAAGCTGATGGAAAGTTGTCACACCATAGCATCCCCTCTGCATCTCTCCCAGCTTTGCTCACTCACAGACCAAGTTTGCTTTTAGTTTTCAGAAAACTATTTTTCTTCATTCTATTCTTAGCAAAACTTATCTTGGAAAAACTGTAGTCTTTTCTGCAACAATTCTAAAGTAACTAGCCTAATTTGAAATTCTCCTTTGTCAGTGTCTTCTTTCTCTTATAGATTATTCAGCCCTCTGGCAGATTCTATGCTGCTTATAAATTTGTTTCACTTTAAAATGGAAATAGCAACTTTGGTCCTTCCAACTTTTCTCAACTGTAGCTCCCATAATTCCTCACCATTCCTCACTTGTGCTAGTTAGGGATGATGGGAGCTGGAGGCTAAAAAATATCTGGAGAGTCACAGATGCTCACTCCAGTTTTCAATAAATATTAAAGCTGTATCAGTGGTACTAGCAGTTGTGGCGATACCACCAAAGCTGTACAAGCCATACTGTTCAATTTTTAAAAGATCCTAAGGTGGCCATTTTATTAACTGAAGCTGAATAAGGTTTCATTATAAAATGTCATTTGTTTCTTTTGGGGATTAAACAGACAATTGATGCAACCCTGTACATATCTGCAAAGATAAATTGTACTGTGTTCATTCTGGCTTTCTCACAGGCGAGTTCAGGATTTCAGTCTATGGATTTTAAACCTGCAGCCTATACTTGCCTGCATGGCAGAAAGCTCCACTGAAGTCACTGGAACTTATCATATTTCAGAGTAAACAGATACAGGATTTAGATGTAAATCACTAAAGTGTCTCTTTCAACATTTTCTCACAACATGATTTAAAATAAAATAAAATAGAACATTCTGTTTATTCCTAAGTATTTTTTTTACTCTACTCTTCTATCAAAGGTATTCAGAATACTGTAGTATTGTAGTGTGTCATTTACATAACCTCAAATTAGAAATGTCTCAACTTGGCAACAGGAGCTAACACAACAAGCTGGACTCTTCAGTTAGGTACAATTGTACAGTATAGCTAAAAGCAGAATATGACCCTGCATGTCAGCTGAAAGCTGCTGTGAAAGCATTTTTTTTCCATAGGGTTGCTATTTCAGTTAATAATTTGGTTGCCAGAACCAGATGAAACTACATCATGCAGACTGACAGCCAAAGCGAAGGTCTGGTCATTTTTCAGGTGTTCTATAAAGCCTCCTTCTTTTTCTAGCTTTTAATAAAAGATTAGATTCAGGAATATGAGAATTCAGGACTCACTCTGTAAAGAGTAACTCTGATAAAGATTATTTAACATTCATATGAACTTCTTTCTATATATTAGACTCTGAAAAATACTTAGCAGTTAAAAAAAGGAACACAGAAAATGAGTTTATTGCAAAACAACTGTTCATTAAATCTATTCAAAAAAGCAAGCACAATAAGTCAAGATTTCTTTTATAAAATACTTTTAAAAGATGAAGAAAACTGTTTCTACAAAAATAAATGAATTAATTTTAAAAATCCATATAAGAAAGAGATTGAAAATAATTTGATTTACGTAGTTTTTTGTGAGTTTTTTGGACTATGTGGCTGTGTTCTAGAAGAATTTATTCCTGACGTTTTGCCTGCATCCCACCATTCTCTGAAGATGCCAGCCACAGATGCAGGCAAAATGTCAGGAATAAATTCTTCTAGAACACAGCTACATAGCGCGAAAAACCCACAAAAATCTATGGATGCCAGCTGCGAAAGCCTTCGAATTCATAAATTTGATTTACAGTTTTATGGGGTTCACAGGGGCTACAAAAGAAAGGGGAAATTGCTTCTTCTTCTGGATTTCACTGTTTGAACAGCAGATGTTCGACACTGGATTTTTCCTCTTGTAATTTTATTGACTCTAGTACAGTGGGCTCTTGGTATCCGCTGTGGTTTGGTTCCATGATCCCCCATGGATTCCCAATTCCAGGGGTGCTGAAGTCCCATTGAATGCAATGGCATTGTAAAACAGTGTCTCTTATATAAAATAACAAAATTAAAGTTTGCTTTTTTGAATATATATATATATATATATATATATATATATATATATATATATAATTTCAAACCGTGGATGGTTGAATCAGTGGATAAGAACCGATTGTATTTAAATTATTTAAATACCATAAGTGGTTATGACCTAAAAAGCCCTATAAGGCTCAAACCCATAAAGGCAGTTTTCGTCCCTATGAACCAGCTCATGTTTTGTGATCCTTTGGAGGACACCCTTTCCTATTTCCCACTACTTTCGTAGGTACACCTGTTGAAAACATGGGAAAGGGCTTTCGCAGTGGCTGTTCCCAGGCTCTGGAACTCCCTTCCCAAAGAGGACAGATTGACACCCTCCATGCTGTTTCTTCAGACAAATAAAGGTGTTTTTTAATGTTATTTTATTTCAGCAGGCCTTGGAAAACTGATTGCTGAAGAGGAAAGAGCCTTGCATAATGTATTTAGTGGGGTGACAGATGTGGCAGCCCTTGGCCTCGCATCTTGCATGGTGTGTTGGATTTTTTATTTTCCTTTTAATGTTTTACTTTTAAACAGATTTTAATTTTTTGAGAGTTTAATTACACTTTTAACTTTCGATTGTGAATTTTCCATTATATTTAACTGTTATAAGATGCCTCGTACGATGGCAAGAAGGTGGTATGATGAAAACAACAACATTCATTTATATAAAAATTCTTGATCAGTTTGACTCAACAACTAAAAGAAATCTGGAAGGGAAAAAAATATAACATGACAAAGCATTGGAGTGGACCAGCTCTACCATGAGGCAGAGAGGGGTGGCTACCTTTGAGCATCAAAAAAATGCATCAAGCTTTTTATCTATTATAATTTTCAATGCCAGGCTGGGGAGAAAAACTTGTAGCATTTTCAGCATCATGTGCCAAAATAATTTGGCTGGCTTTGAGAACTACTGTATCTTGAGTCAGGTGCCTGGGGCCACTATTTGCTACTCTGCTGCAGTAAGTACAAGCCTGCATTTCAGAAGTATTTCTTTAAAAAATAAAATAAAATAAATGTTCCCCCTCCCCACAAAAAATATCCACCACATTTTGTTACAGGGGAAACACTAGAAAATATTTTGCTTTTGCAAATGTCAAGGCCAAAATAAATGTTTCTGAAAATGTTAATTGTTTATCTTCGTGTCAGCAGTTTTTAATCATCTCATTGCAGTATCCAGAAAACAGTTCTCCTAGTTACCATTTCAAATGTCACCCTGATAGAACTGGAATGGGAGCATTCAGTGGAAAAGGGCATAATGCAGGCTCATATACCATGCATATACTTTTTGAAGAACCGCTGTCATAGCACATCTGTATATGTGAAATTCTATAAGTATGTGCAACATTCCATTTTTACATTCCTTACAATGATAAGAAAAATGTATGTGTGTGTGTGTGTTCAAGATGAGGAGGCGTGACCTAAGCTAAACATGAGCTCTGGCTTCTTTCTGATTGGAAATGAACAATGCAATCTAGTCAGAGCTTTAAAAAGTTACTTTTTGAACTGTAGTTCACAGAATCTCCTAGCCAGCAGGGCCAGTTCAAACCTCTAAATTTACTCGATGCCTGTGCAAAAGCCCTCCTTCTAGGACTGCAAATCCTATGCACTTTTATTTGGGAGTAAGCTGCATTGAACTAACTGGGAGTGACTTCTGAAGAGACATGCATAGGATTGTGCTGCAAGACCAGTTAGCTCAATCGTCATTCAGTCCAAAATTTCAATAAAATACTTAATGGAGATGTGTGGAATCTGGTTTGCAAAGCACAGTGGAGCCAAATAGTTGTGAAATAAGGGATGTCTGTTCTTAGGACAATGATAACCAGACGTTTACATCAGGAATATCTGGCTGCATTAGACAGTTTCATCTAACAGATAAGTACTGGCCTTCAGCCTTAGAGATACGCAAATCCTAGCTCAACCATGAAATAACCAAAAGCTCTCCAGAACCTATGACAAGGAACGAAATTCCAGATGACGAAAATGGCTAACTCTTTACTTGGGAAGAGATGAAAAACAGATAACTGTTAGCCTCCCTTCCATTATGTCACATCTAATTTTTGTTAATCATCATTACCCCCAGACCTTTCTGTTTTATTAATGCCTCCTTATATGAGCTTTTTGAAATGACTGGATATAATCTGCTCATTTAAGCACCAGATCTGGGGGCTAGTCAGCTATCTATCAAGCATTTCTTGACTCGGTCTCCCTGAGGTGATCTTGGGCACAATGCTAGCTTGGATTCAATTTCTGATCTGTTGAATTGGACGCTGGTTTCCTGGACTTATCAGGAGTTTCTCCTGTGTAGCTTGCACTGCTGAGTGCATAGCTTCAGGCTTCCTCATTGGCAGAGGCTAGTGTTAGGAAGCTGGTGTTTGGTTTCTCTATGTTAGCACCCCGATGGCTGTTTTGGCTACTGGACCCTGGATGGTATGAATTTTTAGTGTTCGGGTTTATTGGCATGCCATCTTCCCAGTTAAAATTAATGTACAGTGAAATTCACACCAGCACAAAAGGCAATTTCAGACACTTAATTAAGCCCTCCTTAAATCTTATTTAGATAACAGGGATGATGATACATTTCCTTATGACTGACTATTTTTGTTAACATCTGAACTCAGCTGGCTCTCCTAAAAGGAGCACACTGGTCAAGGTGACTAAAAGCTCCACCAGGAAGGTCATGAGTCACACACTGTCCAATCCATATCTACAAGAACAAGGCAATAACACTGTCCAAATCGCAGTCAATGATGATGCATGGCCAAGGCATCAGTGAGCCTTCAGTATTTGGAGAGAATCCAATGAAAGCTGGCTTCTGTAAGCAATGAGTCTGATTTTCTTTCCTTCTCCTTGCAGAAATGATTACTGACTCTTCCTGCAGTGGTGAGCTTCCCTGTTAGAACTTGCCAAGATACCTTTGTACCTTAGCATCATTTTTGAAATTCAGACAAAACCACCCACTAGCTTTTTTGCTTTCACCTCTGGCCTCTTGTATTTTTAAATTCAGGAACAAATATCACAACAATAATTCAGCAACAGAGAACATGTACTATATGCAGGCCATTCCAGGTTCGGTCCTTGTTACCTCCAGGTACAGCAGTGAATCTTGATTTTACTCCACTCCTCCCACAGCAGCTTCAAGTTGAACAGGAGCTCTGCTAGTGCTTGACCCTATACCTTCCAAGGCTCAGCAGTGAGAGCTCCTGATCAACTTGGAACAGTGGTAATAAAAAAACCAAGAATGGATTCATTACTTCTATAGTGGGGGGTACACTGGATGCTCCTAGTATAAAGGGCATCCAGTGGGGCACCTGTGAAAGCTGCAGCACTTTGTTGCCTTGGGGCATTGCTAAATTTAAGTTGCATGTAATCAGTGCTCTTTTTACACATGGTGCCCACCTTTTCCAGGACATGTCCTACATTTCAACCTTCTGTCCACAAGGAATTTCAAAATGTCCTTCATTTTGCGCATGGCTAAGAAACATGACTTTATATTTCTATGAGGGTTCTTGGTTTTTATTTGCTAATGTCATTTTTCTTGATTGTTCTACATTTTGCAGTGCCTTGTCCTCCTTTGCGGTTAGGACACCTAGTCACCCTGCTTTATACACTCTGTATTTAATTTTGATATATGTACAGCTAGTGACCATGGTGGGCTCGTTTTATATTTAGTGTAATTTCAAGCACATAAATAATAGCATTTTTTTAAAAAAAATATCTTATTTACAGTTTGGACTGAGGTTGTTCCACTTTCTCTTCAGCAGTCTCACTAAGGAAAATGAAACAAAAAGCATCTTCTACAGACAGTTCGTTGAACTCTATGCCCATGATGCAAAATTAAAGCACATTTAAACAAGATTAATATGGCTGCTCCCACATTAAGGCATTTTGACACCAGTTTAACTGCCATAGCTCCCATCCTATGGAATCCTGGGATCTGTAGTTTGTTGTGGCACTAGAGCTGGCTGACAGAGAAGACTAAAGTCCAATTCACCCTATGAAAATAACCCAGTGTTAAACTGGGTTATCAACGTGGCGTTCACACTTGCCCTGATTGCACTCGGTGCAGTTTGCCAGGGGGCTAGTGAAAAACCCACGTAACCCCACTTAACCTGTTATATTTTATACTGGGGTTTTCCTCAGGTTTTTTTTTAAAAAGCCGCAACAATCCGCATCTTTGTTAGTATGAGTATGCGACCAAATTGATTCAGATCGCGCTGCATCATTCCCCGAAATGGAGGTGCCTCCATTTTGAATAATTCCAATGGCAAGTGTGAATGGCAACAGGGTTAAGATGCCTTGCAGAAATTCGGGAACAGAAAACGTAGTGGGATCACCGATCTGGTATTGCATCACCATGGAGATCTGGATCTTCTTGGGACAAAAGAGTAAGCGTGAATGCCTCCCCATATATCTTCCCTACAAATTCGAGAAGTCCACAGCATGGAGCTATGGCAGTTAAAAGTGGTGTCAAACCAGATTATTTTTGCAGTGCAGATACAGCCTCTGTTAAGGAGCCCTATAAACCGACCTAATAATAGAGCAGGGGGAAGAGAAACTGGTTTTTTTCCCCTCATCCTTTTTTCCTCATCCACCAAAAAAACCACCTGCATCCAAGTTGTTCTTTTTGAAAACCGAAGTAGAGAACACAGGATATTTTTCCATCCTTGCATGCGAAACTGAGTTCCTAACAACCTGCTTAAAAATCAGGAATGTGAGCCATGGCCTTCTTGTTTTCACCTCCCGTCCCAATTCCCTCCCTTCTCCACCCTCCCCAACTCCCCTTTTTGCTATTTCTCACTCCAGTTGAAGGCTTTGAAGCATGGACACAAAACAAGTTTGCTCAGTGACCTGGAGGGTGAGGGGAAAATCCTTGCCAAGCTCTCCAAATGACCCAGCACTGATACTTTTGCTGTTCCTCTGCACTCGGCAACCTGCCTAATTTCCCTTAGGCTGTCCAAGTTTTGAGGCCTAGATTGGCTGCATCCGCATTGGAGAAACAATGCAGTTTGACACCGCTTTAAGTGCCATGGCTCTATGCTATAGAATTCTGGGGACTAGTTTGTTGTGGCACTGGAGCATGTTTAATTTGAATAAACATGCAAAGAACCCCACTCTTCAGGCTGCATCTGCAGTGCAGAAACAATGCAATTTGACACTGCTTTAATTGTCATGCCATATATGTATGTATGTGTATTCCAAATAGCAAATCTTGATTTTGCCATTTTATATAAGGGACACAATTTCACTATGCCATTGTATTTAACAGGACTTGAGCAGCCACTGATTTTGGTATCCTGGAACCAAAAGACAGCAGATCCCAGGGGCCCACTATATGTGTGTGTCTGTGCACACACACGTACATACAGGTATATGTGTGTATGCATGCAAATACAGTATATGCATTCTAAATAGCAAACCTTGATTTTGCAGGCACCAAATGACAGCAGATACCAGGGGCCCACTGTTTATGTGTTTGTGCATATACACACACATATGTATATGTGTGTATGTATGTATGCATGTGTGTGTGTATATATGTGTGTGTGTGTGTGTGTGTGTGTGTGTGTATATATATATATTACAAATGGCAAACCTTGATTTTGCCATTTTATACCGGGGCAACATTTCACTAAGCCATTGTATTTAATGTGACTTGGGCATCCACTGATTTTGGTATCCACAGGAGGTCCTCGCACCAGATGACAGCAGATACCAGGGGCCCACCGTTTATGTGTGTTTGTTTGTATACATATACGTGTGTGTATACACACACAGAGAGACATATTCCACATAGCAAACCTTGATTTTGCCATTTTATACCAGGGGCACCATTTCACTATGCCACTCTTAATGTAATGGGACTCGAGCACCCACTGATTTTGGCATCCAAGGGTGGTTGTTCCTGGAACCAAACCCCATCAGATGAAACCAAGGGCCCACTGTAGTAGCTGGCGAGACCCAGGGATGCTGAGGGGGGTTGGTGGGAAAGGCCGCTGAGGGAAACAAAAGGCCCGTTGACCCCATAACAGCCAAGGATGGAAACTTCCTAATTGGCCTCCAGTCCTGGTCCAATTCCAGGCTCTTGGGCGAAGGCGGGAAGGAAAGAGGCCTAACAAAAGGCGGGCGGCGATGTGCCTCTGCCTCCGGCTTCTCTTCCCAGCAGGTGGCTCTTGCTGACAAAGCGCCTCAGGAGACAAAGGGGGCTCCCACAGCCTCGCCATCTTGGCCCCCCTTTTTCTTGTTCTTCCATCCAGAGGCATTCATTCCTCTCTCACATTAGCCAGAGATTCTCACCCTGTAAAACCGTTAACCCCACCTCAGCTTTTCTTGCCTATTTGTTTATTTTCACATCATCCCCTCAAAAAAAGTCACTTGATTTGTTATTTCAATGTATGATTTTTATATTAGTGGTTTAATTGATGTTTTTGGGATATTGGGACATGGGATTATATGTATTTTTTTAAATTTGTAAGCCGCCTCGATTGTCACTGACACAAAAAGGCGGGATATAAATAAAGTTTTGTTTTTATTATGATAATTAAAAGTCACCACAATAAAAGCAACAACAGCATTGGTGTAGTCACACTCTCAGCCTCAGGGTTTGGCCTGGGAAAACCTCCCCTGAAGCAACCTTGCCTTGAAATTGCCTCAGGGAAGGGTGGCCATTCGTCCTAACAGACAAGGAGGCCCAGGCTCTGCAAAATGGAGGGCGTTCTAAGGGGGGGAAATTGACATATAAAAGCTAAAAACACTCTTAGAAATATAAATTCATCTTTCTTAGTCATGCCCAAATGGAGGACGTTTTGAAGTTCCCCCCTGAGCAGAATGGAGGACACGTCCTGGAAAAGGAGGAGGAGGACGTGTGGTCACCCTGCCTTAGGGTTGCCATTAGTTGGGAAACGACTTGAAGGCACCCAACAACAACAACAACACGTTTGTGTGTGGGGTGTTTATGTGCTTCCCAGACTCCCTTCCTCTGCCCCTTGGCTTTTCCCAAGACAGAGTGACCAGGCGTCCTCCATTTCCACCTTCTGTCCAGGAGGAATTCCACAACGTCCTCCATTCTGAACCTAACTAAGAAGCATGGATTTACATTTCTAGGAGTGCTTTTAGATGGGGTCCTTTCCTCACATAGACACACACACACACACCCATGAGGAAGGGGCCCCATCTAAAAACACATCCCATATCTATACCTAAGGAAGGGACCTCATCTTGATTGAGAGTTCCTGCATGGCAAGGGGTTGGACTGGATGGCCCTCGTGGTATTTTCCAACTCTATGATTCTATGATCTAAAAACATATTCCATATCTATTTATATTTCAGGAAGGGACCCCATCTAAAACATATCCCATATCTATATATCTATATCTGAGGAAGGGACCCCATCTAAAAACATATCCCCTATCTCTCTCTCTCTCTGAGGAAGGGACCCCATCTAAAAACATATCCCCTATCTATATCTATCTATATACAGAAGGCGCCCCATTTAAAAACATACCCCCCCATATCTCTCTCTTTCGTGCACTGCCCAGGAGGCGGCCCCCCGCTCGCCGGGGGCCAGGCAGGCTAAGCCTAGGCGTGGGGGCCGGGGGGTGGGTCTCGCTCCCTTGGCCAGAGAGAGAGAGAGAAGCCCCACCTCGCGTGAGCTAGAGAGCTGTGGGCGCCTGGCTGAGAGAGAGAGCCAGCAGAGACTGAGGCTGAGCTGAAGCCGAGGGCTTCCCATTGGCAGAGAGAGAGAGAGAGAGAGAGAGCCAGGGAAGAGGAGGAGGAGGAGGAGGCGGCGGTGAAGCCGAGCTGCCATCCGCCACCGCCGCGCGCACACACACAGACACAGAGGCGCGCGCACAGGGATAGAGGCGCAGAGAGAGAGCGCGAGAGAGGCAGAGGCAGAGAGGCTGCCGTATTGTTATTATCCTTGTAGGCGAAGCGAGGAGGTGCCACTTGCAGAGAGGAGGAAGACGGGCAGCAGAAAGTGAGGCTGCTATGCAGAGGAGCCGGCGCCGAGGAGGCAGCAGCAGCAGCGGCAGAGGCAGTGCCAGGAGGGCGCACTTGGAGACCCATTGAAAAGAAAAGGGAGAAGAAGGAGGAGGAGGAGGAGGAGGAGGGATCTGTATCTTGATCTATACCCCGCGAGGAATAGAGACACAGAGAGACACCCGGCCTGTTTGCTTGCGTCCCCTTCGTCGGCCTTCGCCTGGCTCCCTGCGAAGAGGACTTCGCTGCCTCCTCCTCCTCCTCCTCCTCCATGTGCCGGATAACGGGAGCCCCGCCGCCGCTGCTGGTGCTGGCGCTGGCGGCCCTGCAGCAGGTAAGCCGAAGAGGGAGACCGAGGAGGGCCGGGGCTGCTGCTGCTGGGGCTCTTTGTTCTTGGCCAGCCCCAAGGAGGAGGAGGAGGAGGGGAAGGGCGGTGGCGGTGGGAGCTGGGCCTGCTTCGGCCGGGGATGGAGGGACCCTCCGGGGACGAGCGAGGAGGACTAGAAGGGGGCCGGGGATTTGGGGGTGAGGGTGCCTCCTCCTCCTCCTCTTCCTCCTCTTGGGGTGCGAATAATGGACACAGGTCCTCCGCGACCACAAGGAGGACGAGGCCCCGAGAAATGGAGGACGCCTCCAGGCGCCCAAAGGAAGGGGACCTGGTCAAAGATATATATATATATATATGGCCAGGTCCTCCTCCCTTGGTGTGTGTGTGTGTGTGTATGTATATGTACATATATACCATGAATTTCTCTAAAGAAATTAGGGCTTTTTTCATAGTCATTGCCCCGAATGGAGGAACAGAGGTCCTAACTAGAAAGGAGGACGAAGTGGAGGACGCCTCAAAACACCAAAGAAGGAGGACCTGGTTAAAGAAAAGCTATATTATAATAATAATAATAATAAAACAACCCATGAATTTATCTATGAGTGTTTATGTGTATATATGTATATGTATGTATATATGTGTGTATGTATCTAAACACTCATAAAGAAATTAGGGCTTTTTAAAAAAGCCATTGCCCCTAATGGAGGACAGAGGTCCTAACTAGAAAGAGGACGAAATGGAGGACACCTCGAGACGCCCAAGGGAGGAGGACCTGGCCAAAGGAAAGCTATATAATACAAAACTACGAATTTCTCTCTGAGTGTGTTGTGTGTGTGTGTGTGTGTGTGTATATACACATACGTATACATACACAAACACTCATATAGAGAAACCCTGGTCCGAGAGGAATCCCAAAACGTTCTCCATTCGGGCCAATGGCTTTAAAACCCCACAAATTCCTCTATGAGTTTCCTTCATTGGGGCAATGAGTAAATGTGTGCTTTGTGTGTATGTATGCATATACACAAACACTCGTAGAGAAACCATAGTCCGGGAGAGATCCTAAAACGTCCTGCATTCGGGGCAATGACTAAAAGAAGCCACGGATTTCCCTATGAGTGTTAATACACACACACACATAGTGAAATTCGTGGGGGTTTTTTAGTCAATGCCCCGAATGGAGGACGTTTTGGGATCCCTCCCGGACCAGGGTGGCCAGATGTCCTCTAAACTACAAAGGAGGACGAGACGCCGCAGAATCGCAGGAACAATGGAGGGCATGGCCAAATGCTAAAAGCACTCCTCTAAAGATAAACTCATGCTACTTAGTCATGCCTGAAATGGAGGACGTGTTGAAGATCCTCCTGGGCAGGATGTAGGACGCGTCCTATAAAGAGAGGACGCCTGGCTGGGGGGGTCCACCCTGCCTTAGGGGTCGCCATAAGTCTGAAAAGGATTGGAAACAACAACAACAGCTCTTATCCTGTGTGTGTTTGTGTAATGGGATGCTCCTAGGGGGACCAGAGTTGGTGGGGGAGCTTGGGATGAAGCGGCTGCTTCAGTCAGGGCTTGTGGGGGGGGGGAGATGGGGAGAGAGAGAGGGACTGTTTTCTCTTTCTATAAAAGGAGCAGGTGGATGCCTGGGCTATATAATAAGAAAATATGGCAGGAAAGAGGGAAGGAGGGATAGACGGAGAAAAGGATGCAACGGCTTATGGAAGGGAAGCTGGCCCCGGGTGACCCCCCTTTCTTTGTTTTCTTCTTTCCCTCCCTCCCCTCCTTTCTTCTTTCCCTCCCTGCCTCCCTTTTCTTTGTTTTCTTCTTTCCCTCCCTCCCCCCCTCCTTTCTTTTTCCTCCCTTCCCTCCTTTCTTCTTTCCCTCCCTCCCTGCCTCCCTTTTCTTTCCTTTCTTCTTCCCTTTCCTTCCTTCCGTCCTTCCTCCCTTCCCTCCTTTCTACTTTCCCTCCCTGCCTCCCTTTTCTTCCTTCCGCACTCAAGGAAAGAGGGGTGTCTGAGTGGGGAAGGGCTTCCTCTGTGGGGCAGGGAGGGAGTTTCCCCAGGAGGGAAGTTCCTCTGGAGGAGGAAGAGGAAGAAGAAGAAAGTTGGGCTCGCTTCAGTGTCAAAACATGTGTCTCTGTGGGAGACGGGTGGGCTATTGCGTCCCTCCTTTTGGCCCAAGGGGCCCCTCGCTGTCCCTGCCCCACAGACCCATGTCTTCTGGATTGTCGGTTTTTGGAGAGGCTTCCCAGACAGAGAGGGGTCCTCAGTCGCACAACCAGGAGGTTCAAACCGCCCCCCCCCCACCACCACCGCGGGCTGGACTAGTTTCTACTTCATCTTCCTCAGCCACCTTCCCCGGGGCAAGGATGGATGGATGGATGGATGGATGGCATTTCTTCACTCCCTTCCCTTCCCTCTTCTTTACCTCCCTCCCTCCCTTTTCTTCCTTTCCTTTCTTCTTCCCCCTGCCTCCCTTTTCTTTCTTTTCTTCTTTTCCATCCTTCCTTTCCTTCTTACTCTCCATTCCTTTTCTTTCTTTCTTTCCCCCTCCCTCCTCTTTCTTTTTCTTTTCTTCTTTCTCCCTTCCCCTCCCTCCCTCCCTTTTCCTTTTCTTGTTTTCCTTCCTCCCTCCCTTCCATTCCCTTTTTTCCTTTCCTTTCTTTCCTTCCTCCCCTTTCTTCCTTTCTTTCCCTCCCCGCCTCTCTTCTTCCCTTTCTTTTCTCCCTCCCTCCCTCCCTTTCCTTTTCTGTCTTCCTCCCCTTCTTCCCCCCTTCCTTCCTTTCCAAAAGAGAACTCGTTCCCCCTTGCCCCCCTTTGGCCCACTGGGTGCTGGGAGGGTGTTTGGGGGTGTGCCCTGGGCTGTGAGACCCCCAGGAGGAGCCCTGCTGCAAGGCTGCTGCTGAGTGGCCTCTCGGGGGACCCCCTCAGCTTCCCCAGTTCCGCGGGGTCCGAGGTGACCCTGGAGCGGCCCTTCCCTTCCTTCCTTCCCTTCCTGGGTCCCGGTGGAGAGCGGCGCCCGAGCTGAGCCATTTCCCGGCCGGCTAATCCCTCCTCCTCCTCCTCCTCCTTCTTCCCGGGGAGGATTTAATCAGCCTCCGCCGCCCCCGCTCCCCTCCATCCTCCTCTGGCTGCTGCTCCTGCTGCTGGCGGGGATTTCCATGGGGCCAGGCTGGCTTCCCCTTCCCCGCCTCCTTCCCCCAACAGGGGGCGCCAGAGGAGGGCCAGAAAGAGCCCCAAGGCAGCAGGGCCAGATGCCCTCCCTGCAAAATCTCTTTGCAAGAAGAATGTAGGACATGACCACCTATGAAAGCTCAAAACACCCATCCCTACTGCATAGTCCTTCTCAAAATGGAGCCCCTTTTGCAGTTCCTCCTGGACAGAAGGCCGGAAATGGAGGACAGGTCCTGGAAAAAAGGAGGACCGCGCCTGGTCAGGAGGTGGTCCTGGGGTCTCTGCCCAGGGTCCTGTGGAGTCAACCCATCTACCTACCTGGCTAGCTGACGCCTTATTTAGGGCTGGATATCCAGGGTTCAAGGGAAGTACAGTAATAGAGCAGAAGGCGGCATGCAAGATGGATGGGCTCTATTAAAGAGATCACTTTGAGTATGAGTTTGCAGGAGTTGAGCAGAGCAGCGGAGGACAGAGGGTCTTGGAGATGTCTCATCATCAGGGTCGGGTCGAGATCGCACTTAACAACAACAGCAGCTCCAGGGTTCAGCTGGGTTTGTGCAACTGTGAGGGGGAAGGTGAAGAGTTGAGGTCCCTGGGGTGCATTCAGCACTTGAGCATCTGTGGCATTGTGTAGAAAGCAGTGTGATGTGGGGAAAAGGCATCTCCCCCCCCAGTGTGCCAGGGACCAGCCCCATATTTGATGATGATGATAATAATAATAATAATAATAATAATAGTAATAAATTTACTTATTTATATCCCATCTATCTCTATGAATCAAGGTGGGTTACAGAAGTGCAATTCAATACATTAAAATACATAATAAAAACAAAATAAATAAAATATAATCCCCTGACCCTCCCACCAAATGAAAACCATAACAAATAAAAATATAGATTAAAATAGTTAAAAAGGTGAGTTGAGGAGAGGGTGTATTGGTGTATTTGTCAGAGTGACGACTGCCCTCCTTTTCCAAGACATGTCCTTCATTTAAACCTTCTCTCCAGGAGGAATTGCAAAACGTCCTCCATTTCAAGCATGGCTAAGAAGTATAAATTTCTATTTATATGAGTGTTTTGAGCTTTTATTTGGTAGTGTCCTCCATTTTTCTTGCAGTGCCCTCCATTTCATGGTGCCTTGCCCTTCTCTGTGGTGAGGACATCTGGTCAACCTGCATATTTGGCCCATTTGCTATGTTTTTTTGTTTTCTGCAACCTGCAGCCAAAGGCTTAGGGACCAGCTCTGGTCCAAGGATCACCATTTTTAGAGGACCATCAAGGACGAGTGATCTGGGTTTCTCTCATCAGAAAGGAGAGAAGATACATCATTTAAAGAACTGGGTTTGAAAGCCTGTGTCAAGTCTTAACTATGGCTGATTTGTTTGTTAGGCACTGGCAGATGGGTTTCAATTTATGGTGACGCTGTGAATGAGAGCCCTCCCTGGTTATTAACAGCCTGCTCAGGTCTTGCAAACTCACATCCTTTACTTGAATCAATCTACCTGCCTTCACTTCTCCTCTAATGCCATTTGGCTACTATGAGGCTTTAGATCTTCCTAGGTTGGGGTTTTCAAAACAATTGGGGTCAAGGCTGTGTGTCATTATGTGGGAAGAAGATGAGTTGAGTTGTCCTCTCTGGTAGGTTTGTGTTTGTGGCTTGGGAGTGGGCTTGCTTCTTTTTCCTGCAGGCTGGGATTGTCACTTAGAGCAGAGCTTGTCATGAGAATTCAGATGGTCTGGACTGGAAGAAGTCCTGCAGAGGAAGCACAAAGAGTCATGGGGCAAATGTCTTAAATATTTCCGTTGAGTTGAATGCCTCAGAGAGTAGAGGATCCCCATGGTTTGTTAAGTCAGTGTGGGATGTGTGTCGAACTTATCCCTGGGATTTAGGACAGTCCAGATATAGAAGGTTATCAGTGGTGACCCTGCGTGGTGGACATCATGAGCTGCATGCCCTTGAACTGTCTCTGAGGTGATGTTTAGTTCACTTGGGTGGACTAGAATCTCATGTCAAGATGGGGTGATGTTTGGAATATTTTTATTTTCAAACTGAACTTGTGTGTGTATTTAAATGGCAAAGGTTCCTTTAGGGGATCTTCCTGAAGTGAAGCAGGAGATGTGTACACATGGGCACTGGTGGTGTGGTCAGTGTGAAATCCTGTCTTCCCAATGTGAAGGGCAAAGAGGAGTTAATCTCAGTGACAGATGGTGTAAATCACTGCCTCTTTAAGTGGCATTTGTGATCAGAAGCACATCTTCTAGAAGCGGTAAGGGGCTTTTCCTATATGCAGTGCGTTGTGGGTGGAAACTGAATGTTTCTGGTTGGTCCTGTGAATGGGGCAGGCGTTTTTTGCAAGTGAGGGAGGCTCTGGTTTAAATCCCGCAGAGTTGAGCAATTGGATCCAGGCAGGCAGCTGCAGTAGCTGCAGTAGCAGCAGTCTCTGTCCATGGTGCAGAGCTCCGATTACTCTCTGGCTGTGAACTGGATCCCTGCTATTGAAGTGTGGTAAACACAGACTTGGCACATTGCAGAGATCCCTTCTCTTGTTGTCTCTGTTTCAAATAGCTGCATTTTCCCCTCCTTCTGCCACTGCCCCTTTCGCTTTGCTTCGTTGGTTGCATCAGACATTAAGGTGCTGAAACATTGATCCTAAACAGCTGGGGGATTTTCTCCTTGGCTTAATAGGAGGTTAGCTTGTCCTGATGGGAAAACATCTGTGTTACTCCTCCAGTAGCTTCCATTAAAACAAATCTCTTCTCCTTGGAGGGGGCAATTTTAACTTTTGGCGAAGTGTATTATTTTCAGTGTGTATAGATAGCATGAGTTTGCAATTATTATTTTTGTAAAAAAACTTTTTCTTTCTTTTTAAAGGCTGGTTCCTTTCCACAAATATTCCCTCTCCCCAGACCCCCCCCTTTTTTTTGTTAGCTTCCCTCTCTCCCCAGGCAGCTCTATTAACAATGTCTCAGTTTCTCTTTTGTATTTCAGAAGATCACTTAGTAAATAAATTAGTAAATAAGAGGTTTACAGCTGTTATTTCATTCTGTGCTTTTCTCTCCTTCCAGGGACTGTTTTTGAATTAAAGCAGAATCTGTGAATTATGGCAGGAACTAGCTTTATTGCTTTTGTGTACCACTTAGTGTCAGTGGCATGTCATGGTTGGAGAATCCAATTTCCCCCTTGTTTGGATAGCCGTTAAATCAGGTTAGGACTCTTTTTTTAATAGGGTGTAGCAACACTGGAACTTAGCTATGAAATCCGTTTTATAAACCTGCATCTGAAAAGCGGTCTTTAGGTGTGTGTGTTTCCACTTGTCTGGCTTCTTCAGAGCCACTCAGGACAACTTAAATATCAGACATTATTTAGAACCTTTATATTATGTACTTTGCACAGAGGCAGCTTATGGATGAACAGTTATCTTAGGACATCTATATTAGCTAGGTGTCTTTCGATTTTTAAATCCTTTTCCATATCTGCCAGATATTTCCATAAGTGTTCACAACTTTGGTACTCTTTTTTATCATAGAAAAGTAGACAAAATGTCCAATATATATATTCAGAAAAATACAGCATTTAAAAACACACTGGAGCTCTAGTTTCAGCATCACTGAAGATGAATGTTGGCCTCCTCAGTTATTTTTTAAAATGAAATTGATGGCTATTATGCAAAAAAACTGACAATAAGAAGGGGAAACTGTTTAAAAGGAACATTATTTTACAAGAACAGCAACTGTTAGTGCTTTTGAGATTGGGACAGGAACAATTTCTGAATTAAACTGAGATGAAATAGGGATTTGTTTAAATAAAAAGGGAAGGGGAAGTATCTGGATCTGAGAAAAACATCCACACAGGCTTTTTTTTCTTCCTTAAAGTAAATAATCAGTTACATTTGCAAACCTGATTAGTAAATCTAATTCCTTTTTGCAGCATATGACTGGGACCATATACAAGTAGACAAAAGGCTATACTATTATAGTATTAAAAATGGATCAGAGGACTATGAGAAATGGTTTCTGGATATATTAAAACAAGCAGAACAGATATGCATTTATGGTTCAGTGGCTGGAATTAGACTCAATGTGATAGAAATGGAAATTCTCTTTTTATCAATATTTTCTGGACTAATAGTACCATTCTTTGCTGTCTTTTCATTGAATTTATGCGTTGCTTTATGAGCTAGTTGCCAGTCTCTAGAATAAGCTTGTGGAGATTGGTACAAAAATCCAGGCTGCAAACTGTTTTGTAAGGCGAGGTTGTCATGTGGTGATCTCTTTCTCCCAGCTAGACAATAGTATGAAGCTAGGAGTGAGGAGGGGCACATTGTGATGACATCAGATCACCTGCTGTTTGTGTAAAACAGAGAGTAAGCACAGGTTAGGCCAGTCCCTAAATATTTTTTTCTGGATTAATATAGGCAACCTTGTGCTTTACAGAGAGTGTGGAAATGTCCGGATTTTTACGCTTAGTTCTGTGTATTTCACTAAATTGTTCCTCCTATATATTCCAAGTGGTTGGAATTCCTTATAGAAACTGGGTTTTGATATATATTTTGAATTCTTTAATGTTTCATTTCCATTTCTTTTTTGCTTTCTTTCCCTGACTTCTGATTTGCATGTTTGAAAAAGTCTACAGGATTCTGTTTCTATAATTTCAATGGTATTTTTGGACTGTAACAGAAAATGGTCAATATTTCAGGATAGTAGTGTTGGGTTTTTCTCTTTCTTGGTAATGTCAGTGGCACGTTTGAAATATGTCTGATCAAAAAGCTACAATCTGTATTGATTTTTCTTTTAATGGTGATGTTATCAACATTTTCTGGAGAAATATGGGGTTGTTGTTTTGACAGATGGGTAGGAGAATAAACCATTTTAAAAAGAAATTGTTTGCTTACATATTAAACTAGCAGATACATTTGAAATATGTTTTTGAGGAGAAGGAGAAGTCGACTTTGTGAGCAATAAAATCATTTGAAAAAATGCACATTTTGTACCTGTTTTATCTGGTTCGCAGTCAAGATGATGTGCTTTTAAATGTTGAATTCATTAACATTTCATAAGACATTTCCACTAAAATAAATACCAGAGTTACAGCTAAATCTTTAAGGGTTATTTATATTTAGATATTGCCAAGCTATGGGTGTTATTTAAGAAGTTTTACTTCTTTTCCATTTCATATTCTGAATTGCTGTCATATCACACTGAAGTGCATGTCGGTAGTTGCTTTTCAGTTTAAGGTGGCAACAGAGCAATACTTGGAAGAACTTTGGACTAAATGCCAGTTTTTAAAACCATCTGACAAAACTTCCTTTGAGGGGATCACTCTTTTTTTAATCCATCGCTGGCTTGGAGCCTAACTAAAGTTCCATCAGTTAGAGCCATCCTTTCAACGAAGTTCCATTTATGAGATTGGTGCCAGTGGAAGAGGGAGAGGGCAGTTTTCACTGATTTTGTCCCTCCCGTCTTCCTTTGAAACCCAGAAAATCTGCTTCTCAGTGTTTGAGGTATCCTATATAACAGGAGGATCAGAGTTGACTCAGGGAGGCTGCAAAGGGAAGGGAAATAAATGGTGATATCCACACCTGCTCTTTATCCAGTGGCAGGCTACTCTGCATAAAAGCCTTTCTAGATCCACTCCACAATCTTGTGCTTTGCTTGTGATCTGTCTATCACATGTTTTCATGTGTCTTTGAAGCTTACAGTAATAATAGCAGAAGCAGAAGCTTGTGGGTTAAGACAGTTTAAGAAAGAAGGGCAACCACCTCACAAAATGCTTGGCAAATTAGAAAGCATTAAACATTCACTTACTAATTTGTTCAACTTCTTGTGCAAAGCATAAAAATAGTTTGAGGAAACTGAATGGGCCTATTTTTATTAAGGAAGATGACCACTTAATGACTCATGCTTTGTTTCTTAGTGCTATTTTTATCTGTTCCTTATTTAAGAAAGTGAATTACTTACATATCTGTAGTATCTGTTTTAGTTTCCATTAAATTTAAAGCAGACAATTTATGCACTTCCTTTTCTTTCATAATTAATAAGAACTAGAATCTACTTCACTAGGTGCATGAAGTCTATCTTTATTTTACAGAGGGCAAAAAGATGGGCTGGATCCAGATTATGTGACTGGAACTTAGGTCCCATTGGACTTAATGGGACAAATTCATTCCATTAAATTAGGTGGATCTAAATGCTACCAATTGGTAGGCCGGTGTAAATATGGAGGGTAATTTACTATGTGGCATTTTTGTATTCAGTTATACAAGATCAGTATAGTGGCTCCTGACAATACTGTGGTCCCACCTCTTCAGTAGACTAGCCGTTATGGATTGGATCATCCATGGCTTGCCATGTCCCATATTATTCAGTGGTGATGCAGATGTGCTGACACAGAAGTGAACAGATCACCACACACAGAATTATATGAGGCATGACCATCTACTCCCCCCCCCCCCCCATCTATAGGGGACCACAGAAATGATTCCCTATGAATGGGAAAGGTCCACTGTAGTAGCAGTCTTTAATAACATAGTCTTCTTAGTTTTGTTTTTCCAACTTAATAGTTCTGTTATAACATAATTTCCTGGTATTGATTGTAAATATTTAGAAACAGATCTGCTGATGAATTCTGGTTGAGCAATTTCACTTTTCAATTTTCCTTTAGTGTTTCTTTTTAAAAATACTGTTTATACTCATGTATAGTCTCAAAAATTTAGTCAAAAAATTGACCAGAAAACTTGGCTCAATCTATCCATGGGTCAGTGTGAATACTGTACTTTAACCCTTATCAAAAAAGAAGCCATCACCTGTGAAAGGTGATAACTTAATCCCTCCTCAGAACACATGAAAGAAGCACCAACCCCCTTTACTCTTATTCATCCAGCCTTTAGGGTGAGCACAAACAGTTATGCCTGTCCGAATTTTTGTAAATTCTTTGGCATTGTTTTTTTGCTCCATCCTTTACAACCTTTGTTACACCTAAGTTTTACTCTCGGCATATACAAGGGTCATACCAGAATCCATAATTTTGGCCCCCAAACCTGTCTTTGATGTATACATGAGGTTGACTTATAGTCAAGTAGATATGGTAATTGTGGGTTTTAGATTAGCAGGAGGAAGTACTGGGAAACTGAAATGTTATTTTAATGTTAAATTGGGGTCATCTTATTCTTTTACATAGAGATCCTCTTAAAACCACTTCTGAAAAACCCCTCCCTGGATCCTTTGATCAGAAACAATTATAGACTGGTCTCCTTATTACCATTCTTGGGCAAGGTGATTGAGACTATGGAGTTGAGACTGCCATGGTCGCTTTGGTTGATCATCTCTGTCTGGGCATCGACAGGGGAAGTGAGACCCTGCTGGTGATCTTGGACCTCTCAGTGGCATACGATACCATAGACCAGTGATGGCGAACCTTTTTGGTTCACCGTGCCAGGGGCAGAGTTTCCACCCTCTGGGGGTGGGGGTGGAGCTTCCACCCTCCAGGGACGGGGCTTTCCCTGTGCCCTTTCCCGGCATCCAGCTGTCTCTGAGAGACAGCTCGAAGTCGGGGGGGGGGGATTGAGGGAGGGGGGTGACAGGAGCACCTGCTCCTCCTTGCCCTTCCTTGGCCACCAGCTGTCTCTCAGAGACAGCTGGGGACCAGTAAGGGCCCGTGAGGGGCAGGAGCAAAAGGTGCGCAGCCCCTGCTCCTTTCCTCGGGGCTTCGCCAGGCCTGAGGTGTCCTCCGAAGCCCCCCAAGGAGGAGGAGGAAGAGGCCAGAAGCCCCTGCTCCTTTCCTCTGGGCTTCGGCAGGCCTGAGGTGTCCTCCGAAGGAGACTTCAGATGTGCCAAAGCCCTGCGGGGAGGAGGAGGAGGAGGCTGGCGGCCCCTGCTCCTTTCCTCAGAGCTTCGCCAGGCCTGAGGTGTCCTCCGAAGCTCACCTCAGGTCTCCCGAAGCCCTGCGAGGAGGAGGAGGAGGCCGGCAACCCCTGCTCCTTTCCTCGGGGCTTTACCAGGCCTGAGGTGTCCTCTGAAGGACACCTCAGGACTGCAGAAGCCCCGCAAGAGGAGGAGGCCCCTGCTCCTTTCCTCGGGGCTTTGCCTGTCCTGAGGTGTCCTCCGAGGGGCACCTCAGGTCGGGCAAAGCCCTGTGGGGAGGAGGAGGAGGAAGCCGGCGTCCCATGCTCCTCTCCTTGGGGCTTCGCCTGGCTGGAGGTGTCCTCCAAAGGAGGACACCTCAGGTCGAGTGAAGCATCAAGGGCAGGAGGAGAAGCAGGATGCCGCCCGCCCTTTCTTCCTCGGCCCTATCCTCCGTGCGAAAGGGCTCCCTGGAGCCCTTTCCCACAGAGGGAAGGGAAGCCGAGGGGACGGAGGGTGGGCACGCATCCCAGCCCCCTTCTCTTCGGCCCTTCACTCTGCGTGAAAGGGATCCATGGAGAATGTGGCAAATTGGTTTCTTGGCACACTATACACATTTCAATACTATCTAATCCCCTCATCCTCATGAGCTGTAGGGTTACCATAATTGTCCACTAAAACCAGGGACAAAATGTAGGACAAATTCTAGAGCAAACTGTAGGAGAACTGCAGGACAAAACTCAGCCCAAAATGTAGGACGTTCAAGGTCCTCAATTTTTCTTATATGTCCTACATTTTGGGCTGATGTTTGTCCTGCAGTTGTCCTACAGTTTGGTCTAGAATTTGTTCCACATTTTGTCCTTGGTTTTAGTGGACAATTATGGCAATCCTATCCTGTGAGTACCCTTGACCAGTTCATCACATCTCCTTTCTGGTTCCCACACTACTTTCCAATACTCATTCATATGGTTATCTATGCTCTTTGGCTTTAGGCAACAGCCTTCCTCCTGCCTTTGTCCTCCGTCGACCATTGCTAAAACTGAACTTGTCAAAATATGCAGTCAGGCTATAGTTGTAGCGTTTGAGATCTATGAAGTTTTGTAATGAAACAACCTTGTATTTTCCAACATTTTGAGAAAAATCATTTATTCATCACACTCAGATACTTTGTAGGCATTCTGTGAACAGAGCCATCACTTGGAATCCATGGTTCTTTTATTTGAAAAGCTATAACACAAGCATACACTCAATACCTTCTTGTTTACCAAGGATATTTTATATTAATACAGTTCACCTGCATCATACGTGGGTGTGCTATATGTGGCTTTCAGCTTATGCTGAAAGCCGCGCACAGGTATGTGCCCCATTGTTTTCAGTGGGGCTCCAGCATACCCGGTATTTCCCTTAAAGGGGGGGGGGGGTCGGAACACATCCCCTGTGTAAAGGAAGGGCGCATTGTACAATGGGCCTTCAATATATTGATGGGCTAGCGATCTGCGAATTTCTAGTCCCTATATTATTCAGTGGCAGTGCATGTATGCAGACACACACACACACATCACTGTCCATTCAGTAATATGGGTCTCAGGCATCTATGTTTTTTGCCATCCACATTGGGTGCGGGGCAGGACCAAATCCCTGTGGGTGGGAAGGCTTTGCTGTAGAATGTTTTTACTGTTTACCTAAATGGCTACTCCCAATTAGAATGAACCAAGTGAGTCAGTGAAATCTACAAAAACGGTTGATTTATCAGTTCCCATGGATTCAAAGGGTCTATTCTGGTTGGGGAGAGTCATTGTAGTGTAGCGGTTTGAGCACTGGGCTATGTTGAGTGAGTCACACATACTCAGGACTGGAAAACGTCATAATAGGTTCACCTTAGGGTTATCATAAATAAGAATTGTCTTGAAATAACAACATTCTAGTTGGTATTAATGACTGGATTTTGGTTGTAAGTTCTAATACAGAATATACCTTTAAGGCACCATCCCATCTGATTTTGGTAGCTAAGCAGACCTGTCCAGTACTTGGATTGGGGAACCCCAAGAATGCCAGGCTCAATAGGCTACATTTCAAATGAAGGCAATAGCAGACTACTTCTGAATATACTTGAAGGTGCACGTGCGCGCACACACACGAATAGACTAGTTCTGCTTGGTAATACTGTTAGCTTGGTAATATTATTAGCCAGAGGTGGAGTCAGGATGAGTGAAGTGGCAGATTGACCATCTCATCCAAAGCTCTGCTGGTCCAACAGAAAAGGTTGCTTGTTTTTCTTCCCAGTAGTGTGAGTTTTTATTTAATCCACCCATTGGCTGCAACAGAAGGAGACATTTGTGTGTAAGGTACAGGTTGGTATAAGTGGGAGACACAATCCTATTACTGCTCGGGGGAATGGCGGGGCTTTGGATATGGTGGATCCAAGACTGATGTTCTTCTTCCGTGATCCCCACCATTGCTGCAGCACTCCCATTTCAGGACTTCTCTCTTGGTGCTGTCCACAAGAAAACTACTAGTGTAACAAGTATGCTAGCTCTACAAAGGGAATGTCTTTGGTCAGTTGTATGTGTGAGTTAGGATGGTTCTCCCTATCTTGGAAGTTTTTGAAGCAACTAATTCTAATGGTTATTATTATTATTATTATTATTAACCTTTATTTATAAAGCGCTGTAAATTTACACAGCGCTGTACATACAATCTTTTTAATTAGACGGTTCCTTGCCCTCAGGCTTACAATCTAAAGCGACACAACATAAAAGGAGAAGGGAAAGGAGGTGGGGCTAGTAGGCTAATACATATACATAGCAATACAGGAAATGGTTCGATAAAACAGCTCTTTTAAAATAACCCTAACTAAGTGTGTATTTGCATACTATCTGGTCTCTACGTGCTGTTGTCAAATGAAATAAAACAAGGAGTAGGACATGCTACATCATTCTTGTAAAGCTGACTAACCCATTTAACTGTAACCATTTCTTATTCCTCATTGGATCTTCTCTGTGTCTTTATGGGATATGTTTTGACAAACTTCAGTATTTAAAATTGATCGCCCTATCCACAGCACATTTGTGCTGATAAACGCCTTCACTGACTTCAAGAGCTTTGAGGCATTAGCAGAAACAAGAGCTGCATTTAATTTAGTTCAGGAAACTTATTATTTCAGATTGCAGTAGTGCATCTGAGAACCAGTCAGGATGACATTTTTAATGCGGTAATGAACCACCCTGCAGACCCCAGATCAGTAGAGATTTATTTGGTTTCCTAATATTAGGAGAAATGGCAGTATCTTTACTTCCTTGAATGCTTGATATTGTAAAATTTAGTAATATTAGTAGATGTTAAACTTAGACTATAGGAATAAAAATGAAAGAAAATAAGGTTGGGAAAAACAAGGGAAATGCCAGATGTGATATGGACAGATGACCCTTTCTCTTTTTATATATAACGAATTACTAGGAAAACCAATAACTGTTCCCATCTTTTTCATAATCTACCTCTCATTAACAATAGGCTGCATAATGGGATCATGGTGATATCATCAATTATGATAATCATGATTTAAGAGGAGAACATAGTATTCCATGCAAGCAAGCATTCCTTGTCAAAACATCTTGCTGAGTAATATTTTGATTTCCATCAGTGAGTAGATCAGGACTTTCTTTAAAACCTATTTAAAACCTTAAGAAGGGCATTTTTAGAGTCCTCACAGAAAAAATGGTATCTCTCAAAATGTATGTTTGATTGTGCAGTCCCCGTCTCATGTAAGGCAGCTGTTCTCAACCTGTGGGTCCGCGACCCTTTGGTGATCGACGACTCTTTCACAGGGGTCGCCTAAGACTATCAGGAAACAGTTGTAAAATTACAGTTATGAAGTAGCAATGAAAATAATTTTATGGTTGGGGGTCACCACAACATGAGGTACTGTATTAAAGGGTTGCGGCATTAGGAAGGTTCAGAACCACTGATGTAAGGGCAGATAGGCACACACACACACATGCATGCGCGCACACACATCAGAATATTTTTACATGTGGAAAGGTATGATGTCAGAAGCACAGCTTGGAAAACGAACTTTTTGAATTACATTTCCACAATCCTGCAATCAGCATGTAAGTTTTCCAGGCCTCTGGTCAAAATTATTGCTAGATATTTTAAGTTTTGAACTATAAGATCTTGACTCTCCAACTAGTAATGGCCATGCTGGCCAGAGAATTCTGGGAATTGTAGTCAAAATGTATGTCTTCCAACCTGTGCCCATGTATGAGGAAACTTGGCACCAGAGCACATTCTTGTCTATGTGCATTTTGAAATGAAAGTTTTAAAAGGCTCAAACAGTTTGAATTATGAGGTTAAGCTGGATAGTGATCTTGATTCACTGAGACCAGTGAACATATCTATTCCAAGCAGTTTGATTAAGTGAGGTGTTCAGGGGTTGTTCCAACTGGGTTATTATGGACAGCACCCAAACATATTTGCCAAATTTTCTTATAGACAATCTGACTACAGGAGAGTATTTGACCATTCTATTTGTCCTGCTCCACATTGGTTTGTCAACCTGGCAGAAATGAGGAGAAACCTATTCTAAGGTTTTTCATCTTTATGCTGTGTTCATTTATAAAATGCTTACAGTTTCTAACTGCTGGACAGAAATTAAGCCAACACTGCTCCTGTTCACAGGCTTACAAGAATAAAAACCAAACAAGGTCCTTGCCATTTTTAATTTTAATTTTAATGGTTGCTCCACTACTTAACTGATTATTTTATTCTGTTTTGTTCAAGCCATTATTTATTGGGGCTTGCTTAAATACTATCCTAAAATAGTCTCCCCTCCATACACACTTGCTTGGCCAGTCCTTCACACATAAAATCATAGAGTTATCAATTAGCAGCTGAAGTTAGAGCTTGGGTAGCATGATTTCCCTAAGAGGGAAATTGCTTGAAAGCTAAAGAAACCAAAAGATTTCTTAAAGTATCCTGTAGCTGAAAAAACTAAGATGGTTTGACATCTATGGAAAGGTTTCTACAACACTATTATAAATTAATGAGGCCTTAGGTTTGTCATTTTTTTAAAAAAAAATGCAATGCAGAATGTTTGCTCTTCTGTACAAATCTTTTGAAAGAAATGTCTTCCAATGTATTTATTGACCTTATTTTTAAATTTTCTGTTTGCTGAAGAACCTGAACATCCCTAGAAGATATAATGATTAAGAGAAGATTTAGATGTTCTTGTAGCAGGAAGAGTTCCTTCTTAGTTTACAGCCTCAAACGCTGGAAAGACAAGTGAAGCTGTAATGTACATAATGTAGAATGAAACAGCAGAAGCATGAACAATTTGTCTCCCTTTCAGGCTATGATCACATCAGACAAGGTAGCCATGACTGCATATAAGAATTATCCCCCAGTAAACCAGTTGTTGCATGTAATATCACAGAGGAAATTTGCTCATCCAATCTCTGCCATCTTGTTTGAGCTACATCTCATACTTACTCCCTCTGCAGTGTTGTTGTTACTTCTCCTTCTGGCCTTAGAGAGAGGGGATAGAGAGTGGTAATGTTATATTCCTGGACAGTATCTCCCCATTTCCCTCTGACACCGGAGTCATTGGCCATGCCAACTGGAAGATTCAGTGGGCTGTGTGCTGTCAACATAACTTTACCAATCTAAATTAGATCTGGCTGTTAAAACAGGCAGTTGTGGAGCTTCCTTTCTGCTCTTTGGACTTGAAGCTAGAAGACACAAACTCATAGGTGTCCAAGATTTGACTTTTCCAACTATGTTCTGCCTCGTGTGTGTGTGTGTGTGTGTGTCTTTTTTGTGGAGATGGGGATGAGGCCATAAATTGGCAGCAGTTAAATTGGATTCCATTAGACTAGATGCTCTGAATTTCTTTGATAGAAAGGAATGGGAAGGGGAAGCATATTGCTGAACTGTAACAGGTTAAACGACATGTTACACTAAATGCACAATGTGAGAGGTAGCTAAGGAGAGGGGAGAATGAAGACATTGCCCCACATAAAATTCTGCCCCCCCCCCCAATTTTTTCCCCTTCAGACATCACTTTTCTAGCACTCTACAGAGTGAAATATTGAAAAGTGTTCATTTGCAGAACTCTATATTTGCTGTGTTTACATTCCCTTGGTAACTTTATTTATTTATTTTGGATGCCTAAACTGTGTTTTAGAGTGGATGCCTAAACTATGTTTTAAGTCACTGCAGTGCTAGAAATTTGGAGACTAAAAGAACATTTCATTTTGGGGAACAGAATTCTTAGGAGGGGTGGCAATGCCCTAATTTTCCTCCCTCCTGGTAGCTCCACCCTTGTGTTGCCAATAACCTAATACTATGGTTTCTATACAATTATCCCTTTCTTAGTCACGGTCTTCATGGGCCAAATACAATGGCCTTCCCTCCCATCCCCATTTCCTTAGGAGGGAAACTGTATGATGCACAGCCTAAAGCCCAGTTCTAATGCAAGCAGACTGGTTGAGGGCCAGTTTATTCAGCACCAGAACCGGGTTTTGCACCTTGTACCCCAGATTGAATAAAGTCCCTGTCTGCCCCAGATCTTCACTTAAAAACCAGAGCCCTCCACTCTGACACCGAGTGTGTCCCACTGAGCATGTCTGCTGCTGCTAGTCACTCATGAATCCGTCTCTGGGCATCTCATTCTTACCTCAGAGCGAAGTGACCCATAGTGGATGCATGGTGGCTCAGTGGCTTGCATATGTGGTCAGCCAGCTGGCATCAGAATGAAGGACATTGCAATGGGGGAAGGTTGGGTCGGTTTATGGGCCAGGATACTCCAGGATGCTTCACACAAGTGCAGACAGGGCCTAACTAATATACAGTATATACTCATGTATAAGTCTAGAAATTTAGGTTAAAAAATAGACCCAAAATGTGAGTCAACTTATCCACGGGTCAATGTAAGTACTATATTTTAACACATATTATATATAATAATAATAAAAGGCAAGAGTGTCATCTGTCCTGGAAGCACTGCACCCTGCAATTTTCTCATCCATCTAGCCTTCAGTATGAGCACAGTATGCCTGGTGGAATTTTGTAAATTCTTTGGAATTGTTTTTGCTTACTTCATCTGTTAGATCCTTTATTACATGCCCCCTAAGTTTTACCCTCGTTTTATCCATGGGTCACAGCAAAATCCATAATTTTGGTCTCAGTATCTGCCCTCGACTTATATATAAGGTTGACTTACAGTCGAGTATATATGGTAATTGCATAAAGTTGCCACAGCTCAACTAGATGAGTTAACAGCACCACATTTTAGGAAAGATATCAGCAAGGTTGAACACGTCCAGAGCATGGTGACCAAGACAATAAAAAGATTTGGAAACTGAGCCATGTGAAGAACAGTAGAGAGAGCTGAGGAACCTTAGTCTTATATATGCTAATGAAATCTGATTTTAACAGTACCTTTTATTTATTTTTCTGCATAAGATGCTGTACAGATACAGTACCTATAAATGGCAGTAGCATTACTGTGGTAAAATTATCATTTGAGGACAGGATTTGGGGACTTTTGGGTATATACTGAAATGCACTTACTTTGTAGACATCTATTTTTATTTTTAAAAAAACAAATCACTTTAAAAAACAGATCTAAATAATGCTAACATGATAGCCCACTTGGGATTTTATTCACGTGAGAAAAACATCACAAAATTGCACATCACAGACTGTGTTCCTGGTTACATCCATGGTTTCGGGCTGCCTACAGGCTACCTGATCCCATCTGCAAATGTTAATGTGGTTGTTTGTCTCCAGCATGTTGCCTGTGTATGTGCCTTAAAGTCACAAGACTATGGCTGCCCCAGAATGTCATAGGATTTTCCTAGGCAAGGAATACTCAGGTGGTTTTGCCATTTTCTTCCTCTGGAATATAGCTCACAGCACCTTGTATTTATTGGTGTCTCCCATTCAAGTACAAACCAGGCCTGACCCTGCTTAGGTTCCAAGATCAGATGGGATCTGGTGCCTTTAGGATATTTAGTTTCTCCATGCAGTTTTGGTACATTGGTACTCATGCAGTGGCGGTGATTATGGTGATGATGATTACAGTATTTATACTGCACCTTTTCCCAGTGTGGTGTAGTGGTTCAAAACCAACAGGGTGACCTTGGACAAAACACACTTTCTCAGCCTCAGAGGAAGGCAAAGGCAACTCCCCTCTGAACAAACCTTGCCAAGATAACCCAGTGATGAATTCGCCTTAGAATCAAAAGTTGGAAATGACTAGAAGGGACAAAATAATAACAATCTTTCCCCCCCAAACTTGGAGAGAAGGTGACTTACGAATAAAAATGATTGCAATATGCTTAAGAACATACAAAAGATTGACATTCAAATCAAATTACAGCTGGTCCTCCTTCTCCACAGATTCAAGCATCCATGGCTTGAAAATAAATAAATAAATTCCAAATATCCAGCCTTGATTTTGCTATTTTATGTAAGTGACACCATTTTACTATGACACTGTATTTAATGGGACTTGTTCATCAATGGATTTTGGCACCCTGAAACCAAACCCCAGCGAATAAGAAGGGCACACTGTATTAACAGTTTAGAACAACCCTTTGTAAAGATGAAAAGTGGTTAAAACAGTAAAATTTAAACCAGTACACCACTTTATTAAAAGCCCTTTCCTTAAGAGCCATTAGTCCTAAAAGTCTGTTTCGATAAATAGTAGGACAACAAGAGGAGAGTCATTCTAACCTTTGAAGGAAGGATGTTCTGGAGCTTAGGGACAGCAACTCAGAAGACCCGGTGGTATGGCCCCTCTAACCATATCTGTTCTAAAACATAGATGTTTATCACACTATACTCTTATAGTGCTACTATTCCACTTTGACTGCTTTAGCTGCCTCCTGTTGCATTCTGGGATTTGCAGTTTTAAGGAGGGGTATTTAGAATTCTCAGGCAGAGAACTTATACCCCTCCTTAAAACTGCCAATCCCAGAATGCAACAGGAGGCAGCTAGAGCAGTCAAAGTGGAATAGTAGCACTATAAGAGTATAGTGTGATAAACATTTAAGATAGGGGACTTTCTTGGGGATCTTGAGGACTAGGCAGGCTCATATGAGAAGATATGGTTGGCATATAGCCTGTACCTAAGATGTACAGGACATTATAGGTGAAAACAACCACTTTATAGGACATAGATCTGTAGGTCATGATCGGCACTTTATAGGATATAATCAGCACATGTGATGCTGTCATCCACTCACCATGATTCCTTTCTGAGTAATGTGTGCTTTGGGCTGTCTTGTGCTTTCTTGTGCTTTTCTTTTGCCTAAATATTTTAGAAATACTTTTGAAACTTATAGATAGTTGCTTATTGAATTTGTATTCATGCTGCCTGCATCTGTGCAGACTAACCTGTGACACTACTGTATTATGGAACCATTGTTTAACTACACAAGCCAGGCCAGCACCAGATTCAAAGTTGTCCAATCATTGATTTTAACCATGAAGTGATTTTCACAAGTCTATGTGTGTGAAATATTATGGCTGAAATATTAGCTCCTGATACTCTGTGTCAGAATATTGCAAGGACTCCCCACCCCCTTGAAATATTTCACTTACCTGTAGGGATGACTGAAAAACCTAGGGACTTCTTATGTGCAATTAACTCTGTGACATAGAATTTGCCAGTTCTATGGATTGGTTGTGATAACCATAAATTGTCTATGGCAAGGATGTGTGCATCATGTTGAATCAGTCAGGGTAATGGATGTTATGAATTGATGGAGGAATCACTTTGAGAATTAGCAATGAAATCGGCTTTGTGCAAGAACTTTTCTCAAAATATATTTTCTAACCCTAAAAATGCCCATATGGCCTAGCAGTCTATCATATCGAATGACAGGCTTGTTGGTTTTTTAAAACAAAATTACTTTTTATTGAAAAGAGAAATTCATCTTGGGGTTTTAAACAATATCTTCTGATGGTAATGTTTTTGGAAAAACTAAAATTATTGGGTGGGGTCCTAGATATTATGATGTAGCAGCATTCACATTATTTGTCTTGCAAACAAGCTAGTAAAATGTGGGTTAGACAATGCAATTGTTAGGTGTATTAGTAACTGGTTGACTGACCAAACCCAAAGGGTGCTCATCAATGGCTGCTCTTCATTTTGGAGAGAAGTCACTAGTGGGAGGCCACAGGCTGGGTCCATTGCTATTCAACATCTTTATCGGTGACTTGGATGAAATAATAGAGGGCATGCTTATCAAATTTGCAGATGACACCAAATTAGTAGGAATAGCTAATACTCCAGAGGAGAGGATCAGAATTCAAAACGACCTTAATAGATTAGAAAGCTGGGCCAAAACTAACAAAATGAACTTCAACAGGGAGAAATGGTAGAAAAAAACAAAATGCATAGATATAGGATGGGGGACACCTACCTTAACAAGACTACATGTGAAAGGGATCTGGAAGTCTAATTAGTAGACCACAAGTTGAACATGAGTCAATAGTGTGATACAGCAGCTAAGAAGGCCAATTTGATTCTAGGCTGCATCAATAGAATATGGTGTTCAGATCACTCTATTCTACTTTAGTCAGCCTTCATCAGGAATACTGTGACCAGTTCTGGGCACCACGATTCAAAAAGGATGTTGACCAGCTGGATCATGTCCAGAGGAAGGTGACTAAAATGGTAAAGGGTCTGGAAACCATGTCTTATGAGCAATGATTTAGGGAGCTGGTATGTTTAGCCTGGAGAAGATACAGTTAAGAGGTGATATGATAGCCCTGTTTAAGCATTTGAAAGGTGTCATATTGAGGATGGAGCAAGCTTGTTTTCTGCTGCTCCAGAGAATAGGATCCGGAACAATGGATGCAAGCTACAGGAAAAGAAATTCTACCTCAACATTAGGAGGAACATCCTGACAGAAGTGCTGTCCTTGGAGTGTGATGGAGTCTCTTTCTTTGGAGGTCTTTAAACAGAGGCTGGATGGCCATCTGTCAGGGATGCTTTGATTGTCAGTTCCTGCATGGCACATGGGTTGGGCTGGATGGCCCTTGTGGTCTCTTCCAACTCTGTGATTCTATGGTGCCATTACAAATAGTACTGCTTCAGTTTCCTGAGCAATAAATTATGATCATCCAGGCACACTGAGCAAAGTTTGGAACGAGTGGCATCCCTTAAATCCTTCCCACTAATTGTAATCTCAGATCAGTGTTTAAGTGTGCAATCTTCTAAGAGTGCTGGCTTATAAAAGCTTATAGGCTTCTTGCTTTTATATTTGGGGTTGCCAGTTTCAACTTCCAGTCACAGATTTTCTTGCTGGTGGAAAGTGGTGGAGGGAGCATGGAGTAGCCACTGAAAAGATCAGAGCTGGGTGCTCCTTCTTGCAGTCTGCCAGAGAGTCGTATTGTGAGGGGATGGCTGCAGCTGAAAATTAGGGTTTGAAAAGGAAGAGAAGACAGATACCTTCATCCAGCTTGATGAAGCTGTATGATACGTCATTCTGCTCCATGATCTGTTTAGAATTAAAGTTGTAGGAACCTGTCCATATCCAACCTTGCCAGCCCTATTATCTCAGAACCATTGAACATCTTTAGCCCATTTAAGATTGAGTCATTTGTAGACACCTGTGATTCAACAAGAAGACTTGTGGCACACAAGAATGTCTCATAATTTAATTGCATGCATCATGTGGGATGATTTAAAATGTTCTCTTCATGGTGGATGTAAATATGGACATTGGCTCAGTTTCCTTCCCGTTAAGAAGAGGAAAACCTGGTTTGCTTTACTTCTGGAAAAAGAAGAAAACGAGAGCTTCACACCCAACAGCAGTAAGGATGTGCTAATTCTCTTGCAGCAGAATAGAGAGAGGCACTCTGGGGACTGGCAGTGGTCCATGACTTAGCAGTTTAAAAACAACACCTTATTCTTGTTTTTATAGTTTTTCCAAGGCTATATAAAATGGGTTTTTGAAATGGCAGACTGATTTTTGATTACATAATTCCCGTGTAAGATTAATGGATTCTCATGGATCTATAAGCATATATTTATCGGGGGGAAATTACCAACATTTTTCTCAAGCAGTTTGAGCGTGGGGGTTATTACTTTACAATCACAAAAGAATATTGCAGCAGTTTCTTCTGTTGCTTTCACTTTCTAATCTTATTCCTCTTAGAAAGGACTGCTGGTAAAATAAGCATCAGCTTTCTTTTTTAAAATATGAAAATTTCAGTCTTTAATTTTAAATTGTTTTGCAGTGACAGGAAATGAGATGAAATCATTTATAGCAAGGATGCTTAATATATATAAACTGAACTTTAAATTACCCAGATTGTGCTGCGGCTCAAATAGTTTTATTAAATGCGAAAACATGAGATGCTAAAGAACTGTTAAAAATTAGAAGCTCTGATTCCTCTCCTGTTTATGGCCAGCAAATCTTTACAATAGACTCATTTTGGGAACAGAGTGTTCTCTTTTGTTTCTGGGAAAAATTGAGAGGTTGCAAATGAAAGCATAAAGAAGCCTCTTTATTCATCTGCCCATGTCTTTGTTTCACTGGGCATTGTTTCAGTTTATAAGAGTTATTTAGCAGATATAGCATGCTGGAAAAGGCCAACTGATTCCCATGCACATCAGGGCATGCTTGTTAAAATCCTGTTATCTACTCAGCTGCCCACCCAGGATTTATTTGTTTCAAGGGTAGCTCAAACTGCAGTTTCCTCCCCCTTTCCCTTGTTAGTTAGATAGAGTTTGCTTATTAAATTATGGAATTTGACAGCATTTTGCATTGAAGGATTTCTTCCTCTTCACTTATGGGCATTTACTACATGTGTTGATGTTTTTAAAAATAAAAACACACCCTGTATATAGCTTTTTGAAGAACAATCCCCTTGTAATTTATCTATAATTTGGCATTTCGTTTGTCTTTAGGATCTGCAGGAGACTAAAATGGTTTTCAGATTGTCTTGTGTGCAATCTGATGTTATCAATATACTTGACAAGTAGAATCCCCCTCACTAAAAATGTTTACTTTAATGATAGAAAATTTACTCTCTCAGAAGTGTGGTTGACCAATCAAAGCTTAAGCCATGCTATGTATAGATATTTGCTGCTTCAATGACAGTTCTGAATCATGAGATGCACTGAGGTCTAGTTGAATCTGAGCTGCATGAGTAGTTTTCCGGCATTTACAAAGGACAAGATTAGTGAGATGCAAAATGAACTGTTTGTTAGGTTTGTGAAAATGAATATACTTGTCAGCTCTGGTTATACAGATCTTTTTATTTAGCCTTCTTTCACTATATACATATATGGTTAAATTGGTCTATAATATGTATGTTTTAATGAGGCAGGTGAAGCAGGCATGGATTTTAATGTTCTATGTAGAATTTGGGTAGATCAAATGTCTTTCCAGCCTTGACATTTTGGAGAAGCTGCAACCAGTTCCATGGTCTTGCTATAATATTTAAGATTTTATACTAACATACTTAGGGGTGAGTGGAAGATAGATAGATAACTAATGTAAAAGCATTGGGTCAGGAGTGGGTAATGTTTTGAGGGTCTGGGAACTTTTCCCCCCTCTCTGAGAACTCAGAGGGCCATATCCATGTTTTGTGACACCACTTTTCCCTGGCAACATAGCATTTTTTTGGTACTAAATTTACAAATCATACCTCCGGGAACCTCAACCTGCATGGGTGCAACTTGGTATTTAAACATAATTCTCCCAAGTCTTATTTAGGCCTTAAACTGTCTTTCTTAAATACTGAAGGCAGCCTGCTAGTTACTTCTAGTAACTGCTAGTTACTGCTAGTTTAAAAAAAAAGGGGGGGGGGGTCGGATCATGTTTGGGGAGAGAGGGGCGGGGGGGGGGGGTGTGGGGGGATTAGAGGAAGGCTTGGGGGAGGCCTGTAGGCGCACCTTTCCCCGCCGGATCGGGGCCTCAGCGGCCAGAGCGGCAGCCGCTGAAGCCCCCATCTGCCACTTTCCGGGCTGCGGGGAAGCGGCAAAAGGCCCCTTCCCCGCAGCCTGGAAAGGGGTGTCCTTGGACACCCCGCAGCGGCGGGGAGAAGGAGAAAGGGGCAGTTTGGCCCCTTTCTCCTTTGGTCCACTGGGCGCAGCCATCTGAAGGCTGCGCCCAATGGACCAAACCAGGAAGGAGCTCTGAAACGGAGCTCCTTCTGGGGTCGCGGAAAGGGTGCCCTAGGCGCCCTGCCGCGACCCCAATACATCACAACCTCGCCGCCTCGTTTGGAGGCGGTGCGGTCGTCACGTATCGATGGCGGCGGCCGTGTGGAACGGCTGCCACCATTTTGTGTGTTCTAGTATGCGCTCCGCGCGTACTTTTTAGCCCGTATGTAACGGGCCTCAGTTTTCACACTGCTCCTTTAGACAATCTGTATTAGATTGAAAAGTATTTTTGACTCCTAAGCTGATGCCACACTGCAAAAATAAAGCAGTTTGACACCACTTTAACTGCCATGATTTAATGCTGTGGAATTCTGGAATTTGTAGTTTTGTGAGCTATTCAGAGAGCTCTGGTGCTCCACAAACCATGAGGGATGCTGAAAATCTTTCAACCAAGAAGAGAACTACCTAGAAATGTGTGTGCCATCATATATTTTCACCCCTAGGTTCAACACACTTAGCACATCTTTTCTCAAGTTTTTTACAATATCTGGTCACAGAAATACTGCTCTGCTATATTCTTCCTTTGAAACATTAGAAAAGATTGATGGAACAGGCTCTAGTAATCAGGGTGAATGGTCTATGCACTCAAACCCTAGATTCTTCAAAACATCCAGCCACCCCTGTGAGCAGGTGTGCTGCAGAAAGAGAACACCTTTTGCCTCTTTTGCCATTTTTCCTTCAGTGCCTCCATTAATCAGCACAGCAAGTGAGAATAATATTCTGCATTGTTAGGCCCTTCTGAAGATAGTCAGTCATCAAGATATCTTCCTTGTTCCAAAAAACTGTAGCCATGACCTTTCCTGATGTTCTGATAAATTCCTGTGGACTTTCTTCGGCCATGGAAAAGCCAAGTGACATCACTGTAAGGAATGTTGTTTGGTTTCTGGATCATAGTGATGAAACTATGTTTTATCAACAGTGACAAGTCATTCCAAAAAGGTATCACTGGATCACTTAAAATGCTGCAAAATCAGCGTGCAGGTATTCATTCAATTTTGTTTCTGGTCAGCATTCAAACATTTCAGCACCCACTTGGCAGACAGCTTCTGCATTGCCAACTGCTCATGAATTTTAAACCCATTGCATTCCTGGCATATCTCTAGTGTCAGCAATTGTTTTAGCTGAGATTTGTCTATCTGGTCATGAAAATGCTTAACAATTGAAGGAGTAGACACTGTCGAAGGCCTTCCAGACCTTGCTGTATCTTCAGTCTCAAAATCTCCAAACTGACAGTTGGCACACCACTTTTTCATAGTTGAGTGTGATGGAAACTTGTCACTCAATGTTTGCATCATATGTTCCTGGTTTTCATTTGAAATTTCATTCTGCAGGAACAGGAACTTCATGACAGCCCAGAATTCCTTACTTGAAAATTCCAACATTTTTGGTGACATCATTCTATCAAATTATCTGAAACACCCCCCGCTTTCCCCAGAAATTATAACTACGATTCTGGAAAATGATATTGTACAACACCAAAGCACATTTTTTCATGCTATAGTGACAAAATTATGCTCAGATTTTGGGAAGTGGGTTGGGCAGAGAACTTTTCAGCAGCCCCCCCCCCCCCCCCCACAAATCCCAGAACTCCATAGCATTGAGCCATGGAAGTTAAAGCCTATCAAACTGCTTTTTTCTGCAGTGTGTTAGCAGCCACAGTTATTTAACAGTAGCAACCCACAACAACAAAATGACTCCTCCATATCTGAAATGAAGAAAGATTTGGGATAGTCTGGATTTTTGTATGAAAGGACTGTAAGAGTCTGACACTCAAAACAAAGCCTTAGGCTTGACATTATTTAATAATAAGGATGTCTGATTTTGCCTGATTCTGATTGGGAGACCTCAGGATTCTACAATGATGGGGGGGGGTATGAGATACATCTTGCAAGCCTACCTTATGACTTCAAGTTGTTCTGTAAGGTGCAGATAAGATTTTTATATAAAAGATTTTAATGCATCACTCTTTACTTCCAGTAGTGATTATTATGCATTAATTTGAAATAGCTTCTTTTTTGAAAAGTTAACTTTTGGGTAACACAGAAAAGCAGACTGATGAGCTTAGAGAAAATGTTTTGAATTGGCTGTTTAAACATCTGAAATTTATTGTTTCCGTGTCTAGTGCCCTTGGTATTCAATTTTGCGTAAGACTTATTTCTATTTGAAGGAATGTGTTAGCTTTTCCTCACAATTCTGCTTTAGCTTTAACTGCTGTCTTAGTTGACACATTGAGTTGTTTAAAAGAATCAAGATTGTGTATTATTTAGATGTTACTAAACAAGTGGGATTTGTTTGTTCCATTCCAGTTATCAAAAAGATTAACTCTTTGCCCTGGAATTCTAATTGCAGCCATTTAGAAACAAAGAGGTTATTTGTACAAGATAGTAGCAAAATCAGGATTTATGCCAAGTGGAATGTTTCTCAACTGAATAGGGTTGTAAGTATTACATAAATTTTGTCTTGCATTTCAGGCACCTATAAAGGCAACTTGTGAAGAAGGCACATTATGCAAGCCTGGATTTCCTGAAGACGTTTACAATGCAGTCATATCCAGAGGGGTACATGCAGGACAGCCTCTTCTGAATGGTATAGTTTCATATTATTTTTAGCTTCTTATTATATTTTGCTCATAATATAATGCCATTTTTTACATTTCTTAAATAGCACAAAATTATTTTACTTCTGTTCTGTTGCACAGGTTTTCCCTTAAGTTCTGGTTCTGGGAGTGATTGGTAGGTGAAATAAAAATGGTTGTTTGTAAAAGTAGTTTGTGAACTTTCATGCAGACATAAATCTGAAGTGTGTGAGTTTCAAGATGCCGCTCTGGGATTACTATTTCCAGTATAGAACACACTGTCAGATAGGTTTATATTTTGGCTAACCTCCCTAATAAGATCTTTATATGAAAACATGTTTTTGAAAGTGAATTTTCCTAAATTTCTCAGTCTTCCTAAATTTCTAAATTTCCAGGAAAGAGAACTGTTTAGTTTTCAGAGAAAATTATTGTGTTACCTTGCAGTACCAAAAGTAGAATTTGCCCTACCACATGATGGAGGGGGGGGCTCTATAAAAGGCTGAAATTTGTGAAAGCCTTTATTGGCTGCCAGTTTAATGACCCCAGTTTAAATCCGAACCAAGATGCTGGTTGTTTTCCCAGCACTTTTATTATCAGGCAGAGTACCTGTATTCTGTATTCTTTCTGTATTACCAATTACCACGTCTTATGAATTTAAAAATTTGCCTGATAGAGAAACAAAGAAATGAGTGTTGCTGTTTTATTTCTTCCAAATGGCCTATGAACCAAGATGAGAGCTAAAAAGTCATGAACCTGCAGCATGTCAGTTGCCTCAATCTGGAATACCAGAGTGCTCAGTATAAATCTCTAAAAACACAAAGTTCTGCAAAATTAGAATTGTGTTCCTATTTATTTCATATTGTTTGTGTTCTTCACAAATACTTTGTTTAAATAATGCTACTGGACAAATTTCCCTGCTCACTGTTATATTTGGGAAGAATTCTGCTTATCAGTAGAGGGCTACAGAGTAAGAAAAACATTAATTTTGTTGTTTTATATGATATGCCTGTCATAGAAATTACTTTCTAACTAATTTGAAAATTATGGAGCTGATCAAGAAGATTAGTTTCAATGAATTCTAATTTTATCTTATAAACTAATTTGATTCCATCCATTGTTACTTCAATAAATATGGCTTTGTAGATTAGCATAAATGGAAAAAAGTTTTAAAATGAAGCTGCAAATCAAATTGATCCTTGAAACAAAAGCTTTTCTCTGTATTTAACATATTCTGTTCAGAATTATCTCCTCATAATTATATTTTTACAGATCTGGCTAGTATTTTCATAACAATAATTGAATCCCAAATGTAATAATTTATTAGTTTTAGTTTATTAAAATCCTGACTTAATGAAGTACTTCTATTTTTCATTTAAATTAAACAAATATATTCCATATATTTGGTTTAATAATTAGTAGCTTTTGAATATAACATTGATAGTTTAGAATTTATGCATAACACGTTTCTTAAAATGGAAAATCATACAAGTTATGCTGTTTTGTTAGAAATTACTAGTATACATTACAAATAGTATTTCTAGGTTTAAATTTAGTAATTAGTCCAAACTAGAGTACACCTAGTGAATCACATTTATAGAAGTATTGACCTACCACATTTCCATTGATTAAGTTCATTTACATTTGTTGGAAGAATTGGGTTTGGGCCCTCAAACAGCAATGTGATTAAGTGCAACCCACACCAATCATATATCATAAGCTAGTCTCTTGTGCAAAAAAGATGAATCTTGATTATTTTAGTAAGATGTATGCATGGGTAAGTGAACCTCTGATCTCTCTCACTTCAAAGAATCCTGCAACTGCCCACAAATTACTAGACAATAATGATAATTTGCTTGGCTTCACATAATTATGTTAATATTTGTGCCATAAAATGGTTATGGTGGGAAGCATAGCTCAAGCAAAGATTCCCTTTCTTGTCTGTTGGAGTTAATTTCAAGTTGTCCTAAGGAGGACAGTATTTATGAAAAATATGAGTGACATGGTTGTGGATAAAGGATGAAATCTTTAGCTTACATTTGAGAATATTGCAATTGATTGCAGGGGAGTACAGCCAAAATGGGCTTAATATACAGTTGCATGGTGCAGCATAGCTGGCGTTCTTCCCCATGGAAGCTCCTTAAGTGTCTGAAAATGCTGCACAGAGACTCATGGAACCCTGTTGAACATGGCATGGATGCTGAGAGGGAAGGGAAAGGCAGAAGCACTTTACGCACCAGAGTTCAGGCTTACATGCTTATCCTTCCCTCCTTTGGCCTAGCTGTGGGGCATTTGGAAGCTGTCACTTCTATTTTACATTAACACTACATTCTTGTTTGGTTTGAATCTAGATAAAGTGTGACTAATCTTAACTCCAGTGAAAGAAGCCAACAATTAAATACTGTATTCAAATAACTTTCATCTAAAACCATTTAATCCAAAATGAAGCTTCAAGACTTTTCCTTGTGGTAGAGGAGAGAGGAGAGGCGTGTACAATGCATCTGCGTTATATGTGGCATTGAGCGTATGTTTTCAAGCCAGGTGGGGTGCATGTGCTCAAGCCGCACGCATGAGCCTCATTCACTTGAATGGGGCTGGAGGATAGGTGGAATTCGCCTTACATGGGGGGGGTGGGTGTCTGGAACAGATCCTCCGCGTAAGGCAAGGTTCCACTGTACAACCTTAAGCATTCTAATACTGAAGTAAGGTTTATTATTGGCCTTGTGTGCATTGGCCAAGATACTCCACGGGCAGCAGCTGGCCTCTCAGCTGCCCCATTTCCACCGTTATCTTGGCTTCTGTCTCCACTGTAGTGGCTTTCTCACAAGTGTCCTGGTGGGCTGCCTGATGTGTCCACTGTTGCTGTGGGTTGCTCCCTTCTGAGATCAGAATGTGGTGGCCAGAACAGGTGACCTGTGGCGGATGGGCTGGGTGGCCCAGCAGGACGCTTGTGTAGACAGCTGTGGCTGCATAGGAACAGAGGACTCCAGATCTTGTTGGAAAATCAGGAGCAACAGGTAAGGTGTTTGTTTTTTTTACTCCTTTTCTAACCTTGTTTTGTCCTGGTTCTGGTACAGAACATGCTGGATGTGATCTGAACTGCCTGCATCAGAATCAGGATTTGGGTCATACATCGTTTTTACACGATGACACAGAACTTGGGAGGGCAAATGGGCCTTTTGGCCCATGTACACAAGGCCACAGTATCCAAATGCAACCAAATGTACATTTGGGAATTTAGGGAGGATTAAATCTAAACAGAACCTTAATGTGTTACACTTGTACTGGGACCTTAACTGAGACGATTGCTTCAACTAATATGAAGTATTTCCTCTATATTTCTTCATTACTAATAGTTACATGTCCTCAAGTCAGTTCAAGTTGGATTCTGTTACTTTAGCATATATTAAAAGCATATATTAAAAATGCCGTGCTTTAAAAAAATCATTCTTTTTTGGTAAATGTTTTGATTCCAGATAGATCAGAGCACAGGTACGTCTCCGTTTAATTTATCTCTCATTATGTTCATTTGATCTTAATGGCATTCTGTAAGTATAGCTCTCTATAAAAATCTGAAAGGTTTACTTTTCTGTTCATTAGAACAAATGAGATAAACTGAAGAACCTTGATCAGTGGAATTACTGAACCAAAACCAAAGTCCACTGCATAACTGATTAACAGATCACAGCTGTGTACTCCTGTGACTGTGTATGTGAGTCAATGCAACAGCTCATTTGAAACACATAAAAGTTCAATATTACAAAGCAGTTTTTAATTTCTTTTTGCTTATAAAACCCATAAAATGTATCACATTATATAGATTAATGTGAACTAGTTGAAAAACTTCCTGGGGCATCTTTTTTTTCCAACCACAACTTTCTTAGTCAAATTATTTTAATGGTTAATTCTCTTGAAAGTACCGACATGCTTGAAAGCATATCATTTGCTAGTTTTACATAAATGTACAAGCCATCATTGGATGGCTTTGACTTAAAATTTAATTACACTGTCATTTTGAAGTACTATTGTTGTCGAAAGCCCATTTTCTGGTTATTAAACTAGATGCATGTGACAATAGAAGTTAAGCATACTTTGTATTATAGTCACATTCAAGAGGGAAAAGCTCCATGGGCCTGACTCAGAACTCTTATTTCCATTGATATTATTGGAGTTTACCCGGATTTACGCCACTGTGGGATCTGAATTTTGCACTTTAATTGTTATAGATTTTCTCTGGAGGTTGAAGCATTCTAAATATTTTTTTTTACTACTGTCAGTTGCCTGAGGTACAGAGGTTTGATTATCCTCTTAGCTAGCAGTAAAATACAATGACTGGCAAGAGAAACTGACCAGACTTTTTTTCATTTGCTTCTTTTCATTTCATTTCATGAAAAGGAAATAAAGTTTGTATCTTTTCTTATTTTGTTGTTTAATTTAATTTAATTTTGCTTTATTACCTAAAATTAAGATTTGATTTATGAAAGATTAGGAAATTATTTTGAATATCTTCTTGCAGATGTCTAGGTACCTCTATGTACCCTGTCCTTTTTAAGGTCTCCCCAGTAGTACTACAAATTATACTATGTGTATATTAGGTTCAGTTAATGGATGCGGAGAATGGTCTTGGTTGAAGTGCAACATTTATGGAATGCCCTTAATGTGATCTACCTGACAATCTCTCACTTAAATGTTAGAGAAATGGTTAAAATCTTTGTATTTTATTAGGTCTTTCTGGTTGGTTAGTTGAAGTTTTACTAGTTTCATTTAGACTGATAATTGCTCTTCGAGATTTTATTTCTGCAGTTTTTCAAATGGATTCCATTCACACAACAGGACTTTCTCTTCTTCTCTACCCTGCCCTCAATTTGCAAATTCTTTTGGACCATCTTGCTATTTGGAATCATCGAGTTCTATTTCCTACTTCCATTTCAATCCTAAAACATTTATATATGATGGAAGAACAGAACATACTTTCAAATGCACATGGTTTCAGTTTCAACCTTTTGTACTTTCAGTTGCTCACAGATATTTGACTTTTAAAATCAGAGAATATTTTGTTTAAATAGTGAATAATTTTCACTGGACATTTTTCTACACATGTACACTGGATTATGGTATAATTTACAGTTCCTTTGCAGGCTTGTGCAATTTACAATCATGTCATATCTGATGCTTCAACAACTGCAGAACTGGCTACAGTTGACTGCCATGCTCAACTCAAATTGGCAGTATTGACTTTAAAAACCCTTGTGTCCACACTTGTCTGTCCATATACTAAGATGGGTGAAACAGGCCACCTCTTCCAAAGGTGGATTGAGGCTGCGGCAGCCGTACACCACAGTCCCAATCCGCCTTTTTGCCAGCTGAAAAAGAAGCAGCAAATAGCCGCTTCTTTTTGCGCTGGCAAAAAGCCAGCGTTTCTTCCCTGCTGCAGCTGGAAGCTGGCTTTAAGGCACTCCAGTGGCATGCGACATCTGGGTAGCTGGGCGGCTTCCTGGTGTCTTTAGGGCATGTGGTGTCTCTACACCACACTCCCAAGATGCCTCGAAGCTGGCTTTTTATGACAGTCTGTTTTGCACCGTACTCACCTAAGACCCTTCTTTAGGTACCATATCATCTGTCACACAGCAGGTAACTAATTGGGGAAAGGGCCTTTTGAGTTGTTATCTCCTGGGTTTGAAAAGTTGACTTGAAGGAGCCTCACGTGGTACCCACGCTGAGGATGTTTTGACATCAGGCAATGAAACTTACATTTCCTCCAGTCTGCTCTGAATACCTTGACAAGTTTTGCTGGTATTGTGCTTTTAGGCTTAAATCCATGCTTATGCTGCTGTACCACTGTGACAGATTGTCCTTCACCTCCTCACCCCTAGGCAGCCCTGAGAGATGCCTGAAACTGACTGTGGAGGGTTTCCTACCTTCCCAGAGTAGTTTTGGGGGTTCACAGGGGCTGCAGTAGGAAGAGGAAACTGCTTCTGCTGGATTTCACTTGTTGAACAGCAGATGTTCAGCACTGGATTCTTCTTGTAATTTCATTGACTCTAGTAGAGCAGGCACTTGGTATCTGCTGCAGTTTGACCCCATCCCAGGGTTACCAAAATCTGTGGATGCTCGATTCCTATTAAATATAATGACATTGTAAAATGGTGTCCTTTATATAAAATGGCAAAATCAAGGTTTACTTTTTGGAATTTACATAATTTAAAAATATTTTCAAACTGTTGATGTTTGAATCTGTGGGTGAAGAATCTGTGGGTATGGAGGGTTGATTATATATATTTATATTTTAAATTATAAGCTTTGAATTTATTTTGTTGTATTTTTTAAATCCTTGGGAATATTATTGAAATGTATGGTATAAATTACTAAAATAAATTTGATAATGCTGAAAAAAATCATGTATATTAACTATAAAATACAAAAATTATTCAGAACTGTGGTGGCATTTTCATTTTCTTGAGATCATATAGGTTTGTTATGTGCCTTGAAGTCATTTCTGATGTATGGGTGAGTTTTCTTGGCAAGATTTATTCAGAAGAGGTTTGGCTTTGTCTTCCACTGAGGCTGAGAGATTGCAAATTGTCCAGGGTCCCCTGGTGGGTTTCTACAGGAGTCAGACTATGGTTTCTCAGTGTCCTGGTGCAACATTCAGACCGCTATACCATGTTGTCTCTGTATGTTACATGTATATAACATACCCAGAACTGGAGAAATAAAACAGAAATAGCCCAGTATCGTAAAAATGTTATCTTAATAGTGAAGTGCTATGACCATGTTTTATTTTGTATGTCTGATTGCTGGACTTTCTGGCATCCTTAGCTGATCACCATATTTGGGGGGAAGAATTTTATTCAAAGTGAAATTGTTTTCATGGAATGTCTTATCATATTCTTCTGCAACATGTGATCTGCTTAGTTATTTGATACTTTCAAGTACAGCTTTTATGTCAGCCTTCTAATTGCAGACTGTCAATTCTACATTACAGTCCTTTATATATTTACCATATATTACCTCTTGCCTACTTTTAAAACTTATTGTATTATGCTTGAATCCCATGTTGGGAGAAAAGCAGGATAAAAATTAAATAAAATATCTACATGGAACAGTTTATTGAGATTGACTCAGCGTAATTTATTAAACAGAATTTTAGACTTTTTCTACAGTTTTTTTAAAGTATGGAAAATATTTCACATGATTAAGTATAACTGAACACTTAAACTGTATTTCTTTTGAAACAGCTATCAGAACTGGCAAATTTCTTATGGACATTTGTATCTTATGAATCATTCTTTGAACATTCATATGTGATTTTTTTTTTGTTCTGATATGTTATGCCTTCCAACTCCCTGAGTTCTGCAATATGGTCAGTTCTCAAATGATATTCACAACCAAACAATATGGTCATTTAATTTTCCTCTCATAAATACTGTATTTCCCTGTAACTACTGACTTTGCCGATGGCAAGTTCTGAACACTTAGCAGCATCAATTTGGTTATATTTACTTATATGAGTCTCATTTTGTTCAGTGGGACTTTTTAAAAAAATAAAACAACAATGTGCTTAGGAATGTAATCTGTATCCTACGCTAGTTGATCTTGCTTCACATCTTCACATCTGTATGAGGAGAAATCTGTCTTTTCTGTCTAAGCAAATATAATTCTGCAGTCCATGTAGGCTGCTTTAGCAAAAGTACACTTGCAGGTTGTATAAAGTCTGTTTGATTGTAAACCAGTATCCAGGCTCCAGAAGTGGACCTCTCCTAGTGGGATGGAAAGTTCTGAAAGATACAGCAATGCTCCCATCACATTGCAGCCACAGTGCTCCCCTTGCTCTCTCTGTGAATGGCTGGCAAATACTCCAGAGACAGTTTTTGGGGGATGCAGAGTTTGTGTGTGTTGAAGGAAAAAATATATTACCTAATCTGGCATCTGACTAGATTAGGTTAGTGCTTTCATTGTCACAGCAACTAGCTACTGGGCAAGTTTCTTTAAACAAACAAACATGAATTTCAGATGGGAAGCTTACTTAGTGACTTGATTTGTAATTTTATGTTGACTTGACTTGGTTCTGACTTTGATTTCTGCTTTAAATCAGGCAGCTGAGTGCTGGAGGAGACATAACAGAGTAGGACTCTGTCCCAACTAGAGTAGATCTATTCAATTAAACGTTGAAGTTTGAGTCAACACATAGATAAATCCCATTGATTCAGTGTGTATAGTCTAGTCAACTAACAACAGGATCTATGTTTGAGGAAGGGATTTTTTAAACTACACAGCTAATTGTTAGTAGTGGCTTCAAAAGTAACAATCTATTTAAAACAAATTTTCAGAGTGACACTACTGTATAATGCTAATTATCCACTTCTTACATTCACCGATGGAATCTCAGACAGCAGATCCAAGATGTTATGTCTTTCCCCAAACCCTACCTGCAACACAAACCCTAACCCTAAAATTCTGTCTGGTTGTTTTCAAGTCCTGTAGAGCAAATATGGGCCAGCGTCCTGTGGCATGTACTCACGTAAATGTGGCCTATGTATGTATGTTTCCCTTTCTGTATGGGGTGCAGGGGCTCCCTCCCTGAACATTCTCAGCCATCTGTCAAGCTCAAGGGGGGGGGTTGTTTCTTATCAATAGTAAGCTGTGTAAGTGGAGAACTCAAACCATGCTCTGCGCTCCTGGTGAAAGGAAAACAAGGGTTCACTCTGTCTGTGAACATACCCTCATTTCTTCTAGCTGTGACGTCATGGTCAGTCTTGCCTCCTTTATTTCCCCACTGTTAATTAGGAGCAGCCCCATCCAGGGTTTGAGAGCTCAGGGAGCGGGGAAAACATGTAATTATGTGGGTAGAACTAATTTCCAATGTAGAATTTCAGCCATTAAGGGTGCATGTGAGAGCATAGGGGCTGAAACAGAAATGGCCTCCTCTTTTATCTGATGTCATAATTTCTAGTGTTAGTGATGTGCACAATTGGATCCTGGCCAGGGTTCATAGCAAAAATGTAGAAGAGCCAAAGTATGTATGTGTTCACAAAATTTCTACATAAAACTCTGTTGGGTTTCACTTTGTGAATATAATTATATGTTCAGTTCTATCCTTTAAATTTATAGTTGGATCTTTTGTTGACTTGTCACCTTCTCTCATTACAAGACAGAAAAACTATTAAAGCTTCCCATTGAATGGATTCTTTAAAGAAAACATCTTACAGGATAGACTGTTAGAATATAAAACAAAACTGAATTCTAGCAGTAGTTAAAATGTAATGAATGCATTAAATTAAATAATACTGTGTTAAAACATTTGATGCCATTCAGTTTGTTCTAATCTTCTTTAGTTCATTGTTCTGAAAAATGATAATTTCTGTATAATTCTAGTATGTGTTGCTGTCTATCTCAGCAGCTACCGGTAAGTCTTTAGGCAACAGCAGAATCAAATGGTTGTAGAGACATATCCCAAATTTATGATAAGGTCAGTACTGGACAACATTTTTGATCCTTGACCCTTGTATCATGGTAACTTTGAGCAGTTGTAGTTACAATGAACCAAGCTTAAATATCAATCTTGGTACGGTACTTATGTCTGAACTACACAGGCTAGAGTGAATGTGTACACATACACACACACACACACACACACACACACACAGAGAGAGAGAGAGAGAGAGAGAGAGAATACTTAATGCAACAAAGTTTTACATTTATTTTTCATAATGATAGAAACCATATTCTGCAGATTCCCAATATATAGTAGATTTGCAAACTGGCATAAAATGGACAATTTTTAATAATTTTAAATTTTAAAATTTTAATAATAATTTTTAGTGAGGAAAATAGGAAAAAAGCTAGCTCAAAAGTCATACATCTGCCAATGTCCCCAGATTTGGGGGTATCGTAATAGTCAAACATTCTTTCTAGGAGCTAGAAAATTTTTACTTTCTTTCTTGTACCAGAAAAGTAAAGGAAGTGCAGTTATGCTGCATCTGATACCTAAAAAAGTGGTTTACACGAGATGAATGATGGGCAGTGTATGCGTATGATACTTATCCTGGATTCTAATACAAGACACAATCTGGCCCCACTCTGTTCCCCTTTATTTCTGATAGTTGTTTTTTTTAAAAAAATATTTCCAACATAGAGTGGAAGCTTTCCCTGACACTGTAAAATTTAACTAGAGGCTTGTGCGAAAATCCTAGTTAGCCCCAATTACAGTAGACTCCTTGACTCAAATGAACTTACAGAAGTGTTTACCACTTTTGTACTTTTAGTTGAGTCATGGGGTCTACTGACTTGACCCAATTTGAGTCAAATTTCCACTGATTTGATTAATCTACTCTGATTAAAACTACAGTAATAGAATTTAAGATTCTTGAGAAAGCGATATTTTGTCTGGTACAATAAAGGAGCTCAGGAAAACAAGAACTTGAATTTGGTCTGACTAGTTTTTAATGACATATATCATCTATCGGCCACTTAACTAATCCAGAGCTGCATATCATGCATGGTCTGGCAAATAGTTCAGGGTTTAGTTGGATGCAATCAATGCATTCAGATCCCTTTGTTTAGTAAGATCAATGTGATGTAATGAAGTCTGTGTTCCAATTCCCTGCTAAACATCACTGCAGGGGATAGGAAGGTGTCTGTTTGTGTGTTATAAAGTACAACAAACATTATGTTTGAAGTGTCCCCCCGCACAACCCAATTATATAAGTATTGGAATACATTTCTTATTGTCTTCTCCAGAAATTTTAAGAATCCCCTGCATGAACTTGAAATGCCCTAGGAAATGAGTGTTCACATTTATGAGTATTTATTTTGTTCAAAATGCACATGCCTTTCCATATAGACGCTTATAAAATCATAAGGGCCTCAGTTTTCTTGTTTCAGTTAAAGTAGACAGCATATTAGAAATCCTGTTTGAAATATCCATTTTATATTAAAATGCATACCTGAGGGTAGAGCACTGGCTTGTAAGATTTTAATGTGAGCTCATATTTTTGAGATTTGTGAAATGAAGTTGACAGGCGGTTGTAGCCAAATTGGAATGGGAGAGAGCTAACTCCTATCTTTAGAATAAGATATCAGTTGAACTTTCAGCCCTGAATTGGGATGGTTTAACAATTGTGAATATTTTATAACCCTGTAGGCAATTGGAAAGATTATATCTTCAATAGGCCTCCCAGGTTCTAAAGTCATTGGGGAAGGTCCTTCTCTCAGTCTTCTCACCCAAAAGCAACTCTGCTGGAAACTCTGGGGAGGGTTTTCTCAGTGGGACTCTGGCCTTAGTAAGATTAGGATGATTCTCTCCTTACTGACTTTCTGGTGACAAGTGAAACCTTTTCTGTTCCAGCACGCTTTTGGGGACTGTCCATAAGATTTAATGGAATTATGTTTTATTGATTTGTTTTTCTTTTATGTATTTGTTTTAAATGGCTTTGACTCTGGGGATATTTTAATTGCATTTTAACAACAACATTTTGTAACTTTGTATGTGCCTTTATCTGTACAGTCAGCCCTCTGTATCCACTGATTGTAATCCACAGATTTAACCCTCCAAGGCTTGAAAATATTTTTTAGAAATGCATAATGTTCTAGTAGAGTAGGATTCTTATCCCATTTATTTCACTAAAACCACTGATTTCAACAGAACAGCTCAAGATAGGACTAACACTGGGTTTAGACCAAGGAAATAGCATTTAATACCATTCTCCTCTTTCTTATCTTGTTTATATAGTAGCACTTAAACCTTCAAAGCTATCCATATAATTTTCAGTCTTTTTAATGACAATGAAGATGAGTGGTGCATGAGGGGGGCATAACAGTATATTATGATTTGGAATTGCCTAAAATGATTTATTTCTACAGTATTTGGAGGGTCCTTGCTCCTCAGTGACCCTGACCTCCTCCCTGTTACCTCAGCCCTCCATTCTGTTCCCAAAAAACCTGTTTGCATGGATGTCCCACTGTGCTGACTGGTGGTGCATCACTTCTCTCTGAGTTAGAATGAGACATCCAGAACGATCACATGGCTAAGCGCCTTGTTCTGTCCTCAGGAAATGGTGGCTGCACTCAGCGGCACAGCAGGACACGTTTCAAAAACCCACCTGGCATTGGACCTGCATGCACTGGATCTTCTGGAAAGATTGAGAACAAACAGGGAGGTGTGTTGAAAGGGGTATAGTCTGGTTCTGGTATGTTGTCTGGTCTGTTTGCACCAAAACTGGGATGTGTCATTCAGTCTCCCTGCCGAGAAGATGTGGCAAGGGGAAGCTGGATTTTTGGCCCATGCAGACAGGGCCACAGTGTTCTTCACTTTTCTCTATATATTGATAAGTTGAACAAAAAACACTTCCTAACCTCATGTGCCTAATCACAAGGGCCATCTAGTCAAAAGCCCCTGCCATGCAGGAACTCTCAATCAAAGGTTCCCCAACAGATACAGCCATATATGATGTCTTTGAATATGAAGGGTACTGGACTATGTATAACAACTATGAGAACATAACAGGGCCCCAAAGCCAGTGAAGAACATTAAATTTAGAACCCTCCATTTTGTTTTCCTCTGTGATCTATAACCACTTTTATCAATAAACACCTTTCACATTTGGTGAGGACACGGGAAAATCTTTTTGGTAGCTATTCCCACAGGAGGTTCCCTCTCTTTTCACTTTCTGCTGGCAAGTAAAGATCTTTTTTATTTAAACACCTCTTTGCTGTTAACCGGCAGAAGTGTTTCTTTTAATGAGGCGTGCTGTACATTTATCTTCTTTTGAGGTTTTAAATGTGTTTTAACCTGTTCTAAATTAACATTTTTAATAAAACCGCTTATTTTGTGGTTTTTGAAAATGTTTGAAATTATTTATCAGCTGTAGTTTGTTTTAATCCATGGCATAAGCTGCTTTGCTAAATTTTTCATTCTGGGAGAAAGATGGGCTACCAATTAAATAAATAAGTGAAAAGCCAGGCTCATCTTCATCAGGACTAGCCTCAAGAAGAAGAGCCCTCCCTCCTTGCCAACTGTCACCAACTGGCCTGGAAGGGAGTGAAAAGGCCTCGATTAAGAAGAAGAGCCCTCCCTCCAGTCCATCTGCCTTGGTCCAGGCCCCAGAGGGAGGGAAAAACTGGACCTGATCCCCTTCCCCACCACCATTCCCTTCTCCTTTTGTGTTGTGTCTATTTAGATTGTAAAACTGAGGGCAGGGAACCGTCTAATTGAAAGGATTGTATGTACAGCGCCGTGTAAATTTACAGCGCTATATAAATAAAGTATAATAATAATAATAATAATAATAATAATAATAATAATAATAATAATGAATGCTTAGGAGTTGGTTGTGTCTAAAGTGCAGACTGCTTCCCCAGATAACAGGTTGTCTGCATGCCAGGTTCAGATCTATGTGAACATTGTAAGAGGCAGCACACAGGCAAATGTAAAAAACAGCCATGTGATGCTGTGCAACAGATCTGCTGCTGGGCAAAAATGAAACAAAAGACCTGCTGAATGCATCAGATAATTTTTGTAGACGGTATCACTGCTAACTAACATCTCCCCACTCGCATTGGGCCTATTTAAAGTGGCTGACATATTAGTTGCCCACTTTATCATATGCACTTCTACTATTTTTTTTTAGTTTTTTCAGTGCTGCATACTTTCTGGTAATTTCCTGATTTGATTAATAACTTTTTAGTCTTCTAAGCATATAATTGAGTACTCGTGCGTTTTAGCCCAGTATGACACATTTACTCACAGTAAAAGGCTATCACAATCCTTATTCTTATTTCAGCCCAGAACTTTTTCACAAGAGAGAAGTCATGTGAGTTCTTTCCTGATCTGATATGTGGCAATGTTGAATCCACATACGTTTTCAGTTCCTCCAAAATGATGTATATACATAGTGAAAGAGCTTTATTATTTAGTGAGCATGGTTGGGCAGATGCATAATTTAAATGTTCAGGGTAACACTTGTGGTTAGTGGTAGTTTCTAGAATGTGTTGAATGATTGAGGTTTCTGTTGTTGTTTTTTTTAATTTGTCCTTGACTTGTAATGTACCTGTTGGCTATAAGCTTTCAAAATGCCCCTAGGCATTTTGATTCCAGTTTCAAAAGCCAAATTTGACATCTGTGGCTAGAGGGGTCATCTCTCTATATACACTATTGCTATTGCCAATAATTTTAATTTCCTAAACTGATTCTTTAAACAATATTTCTAGCGATGGAAACATACATTAATTAAATGTGGCATTTTATTTTGATTCCCCCCCCCCTTCTCTCCATTCATCTTTTCCATTCATTGACTGCTTTGGATTCATTATATGAGTATAAAATCCACAGGAGTACTTCCAGAATTATAAATGAACAGATGAATCAACTGTTCTATGATATCTATAATGAAAACAGTTTTTCAAATGAATGCAGTTCCTCTGTGGTCCAAACAACACTGGCTCAGTGCTAGGGAATCCTGGGAATTGTAGTTTATTATGGCATCCAGAGCTCTCTTACAGAGAACCTAAATGTCTCACAAAACTACAGTTCCCAGAATTCCCTAGCTTTGAACCAGGGCAGTTAAAGCCATTTCAAACTGCATTATTTCTGCAGTGTGTTTTGGACCTATGTGTCCTGCATGGGATCATTAGAAGATAGTATTGTCAAGTGTTTAAGAACACTTAAGATTTCAAGAACTTAAAATCAGTACAGTACAGTGTTGTGAGTTTGGGTCATTAAGTTTCATGATTTTTTATATTTGTATCCTGCCTTTCTTGAGTTTGAACCCTTTATAATAGAAATTAGTAGATCATTGCATTTAGAATAAATGGAGATAGTCTGGGCCTCCCATGGTAATATTTTTCACATTTTTCCTTCACCTTGATTTTTGGCTTGGTTTTTGTTTCAGTAAGAGTGAGTTAAAGAGATGTCAAACAGAAATAACTATTCATTAAAAAAAATAAGTGTACTCTCTCAGGAAGAATTCTAGACCAGTTTTGCTGACTAAGAAAAAGTTTAAAATCCCTACATTTTTTATTTTTTTTTATTTTTAGAGCCGGTACTGAATAATAATAATAATAATAATAATTTGTATACCGCCCTGTGGCGAATATAACAGAGTAAAATATAAAATTAAAAACATTATAATCCCTCCCCTCCTTATGAAAGTATTAAAAATATGACAGATTAAAAACACAATATCAAAACATTAAACATAATTAAAACAAACTAAAAACCCTGGTGTCCCTCTGGAGATCCTCAACCATCACTGAAGATGGGGCCACGAGAGGAAAGAGGGGATCAGGGAGCCCCGGCCGGGATGATTAATCTGGAAAGGCCTGCCGGAAGAGATCCATCTTGACAGCTTTTTTAAAGCTGTCTAATGATGTCAACTGACGGATCTCATTTGGCAGGTCGTTCCAGAGTTTGGGGGCGACAGCAGAAAACGCCCTCTGGGAGGTCGCTGCAAGCCTAGATTTTAGAGGCTGCAGTAAGTTCCTCCCAGAGGACCGGAGAGCACGGGGAGGATTATACGGGAGGAGGCGGTCCCTGAGATAGCTTGGACCCAAGCCATTTAGGGCTTTAAAGGTAATAACCAACACCTTGTACCGGGCCCGGAAGCTAATAGGCAGCCAGTGGAGGGACCTCAGAACCAGAGTAATGTGGTCCCTCCTAGATGTACCAGAAATAAGCCTGGCTGCCATATTTTGTACCAGCTGAAGCTTCCGAACCAAGCACAAGGGTAGCCCCAAGTAGAGTGCATTACAGAAGTCCAGGCGTGAGGTTACCAGTGCGTGCACAACAGTTTCGAGGTCCCTTACTTCCAGAAAAGGGCGCAGCTGGCGTATCAGCTGAAGCTGATAGCAGGCGCTCCTGACCGTCGCATTTACCTGATTTGTCATCAGGAGCGACGAGTCGAGGAGCACCCCCAGACTGCGAACACAGTCACTGGAGGAGAGTGTGACCCCATCCAGGACTGGAGGTTGCAACCCAATTCTTGGTTTCGGGGCCGCTACCGTGAGCACCTCCGTCTTATCTGGATTCAGTTTCAATCTGTTTTTCTTCATCCAGCCCATTACCGCTTGAAGACATTCATTGAGAGAAGAGATGCCATTGGAATTTGAGGCCGACGAACGAGACATGGAGAAATAGATTTGGGTGTCATCAGCGTACTGATAACACCCAGCACCATAACTCCGTATTATCTCACCCAGCGGCTTCATATAGATGTTGAATAACATCGGGGACAGAATAGCCCCCTGAGGAACCCCACAAATGAGATTCCTCTTACTGGAGCTACAGTCCCCAAGCAGCACCCTCTGGGACCGACCCGAGAGGAAGGACCGGAACCACTGCAAAGCAGTGCCCCCAATACCTAACCCCCTCAGGCGATCCAAGAGGATGTCGTGATCTATAGTATCGAAAGCCGCTGAGAGGTCTAGGAGCACCAACAGGGTCACACTACCCTGTCGATGCTCAGACGCAGATCGTTGGTCAAGGCAACCATGGCAGTCTCAACCCCAAAACCTGTCCTAAAGCCGGTTTGAAATAGGTCTAGATAATCGGCTTCATCCAAGACAGCTTGGAGCTGAAGAGCAACCTCCCTTTCAACCACCTTGCTCAAAAATGGCAGCAGTGACACAGGCCTATAATTTCTCATATCCAGGGGGTCCAGGGAAGGTTTTTTCAGAAGCGCCCTAACAGCCGCTTCCTTTAGACAAGATGGAACATGTCCTTCCCTGAAGGACGCATTGATGATATCCGTGAGGAATCTCATCAGTGCATCCCCCCCTGAACGGCCAGCCATGATGGGCAAGGGTCGAGAGGGCAGGTTGTCTTCCTCACCTTACCAAGCAACTTGTCCACGTCCTCGGTACTCACAGATTGCCACTGATCCAGTATAACTACATCGGCGGAGTCACTGGACGCCTCGCCTGTCGACTCTGTTTCAATGGTGGCATCTAAGTCGGCTCTTACCTGAGAGATTTTGTCTGCAAAGAAGTTGTTAAATGCGTCACAGCAGGCCGTCGTCGGGTTAAGTAAGGGATTTGGTGCAGGGGACACCTGCGTCATCTCCCTCACCACCTTAAACAGCTCTGCTGGACGAGACTCTGCAGACGCAATGCTTCGCTGCACGTATTGCCTCCCGATAGGAACAAAAGAAGTTCCTATGGCGAGTTCTGTCATATAAGAGGCGAGTCTTCCGCCACCTGCGCTCTAGCCGTTGTCCAAACCGCTTCATCCTCCTCATGTTGTACTTTGCATGATGACATGGAACTTAACTTGTCTTTAAGGTATTTGTTGCTTGGTTTGTTTCATTATTTGCTTCATTTATATTCAGCTTCATGTTGCAAAAATTGCTCTAACAGGAATATAGAACCCTTTTCAGTGTATAAATATACTAGTAAATTGCTTTATGGTAAATTATTTCACTATGGGTCTAAATAATTTGATATTGCAGGTTGCAGCAAGCAGGAGTAAATGAATAAGGTTGATCAGCTACATAATAACACAAGCCATCAATATCCATTAGGTTATATTGCTTAGCTTTCATTAGGAGTGCTATTTTGGTTTAACTTCTTAAAAATCCTAGACACTGCAGAAAATTGTAAGAGCTCATTACTGACTAGACTCTGTAGACTATAGTCAGCACAAAAGTGAAAACTGAACTTGAAATTAATTCCATCATGTACAAGTTCATACTTAAAACTGCCTTATATTACACAGAGGTTTGTATTCCTTCTCTTTTGGATTTGGAAATGAAATCTAAATATCTTTGTGTAACTTTACAATACACTTGGCTTTCTAATTTACAGATTGATTTACAGCACCTATGTTAATTTATATGCCTGTCTTGAACTATAATAAATGTTACATTTCATTACACTTGTTAATTTACAAAACAACTTCCTCTGGTCTTATGCCCTACATAAGATACGTAGGATACAACTGACAACACTGTGATTTCTATTCTGACCGGGGATCATGGGAATTGTAATGTAACACATTTGAGGTCACAATGCTGGACAAGGAAGTATTAGATAAATAGAGTTTTAAATAGAGGTTATTCAACTCTTGTCATTACATCTAGCCACAGCTGTCTATGCCTAGGCTAGAATGAGGTTCATTAAGTTGCAGAACTACCTTGAACTCTTGCAAACAATTTAAAATATCTAAAAACGAGTAAGTATGGAGATCCATTCATTCTGTGATGACTGTACAGTGGTACCCCGGGATACGAATTGATCGCGTTACGAAATTTCCGGGATACGAAAAAGTTCCATTGGAAAAAACTGTTCCGGGATACGAAGGTTTTTTCGGGTTACGAATTTTTTTTCGGCGCGAAATTCAAACGCGCGGCTTGCCAGCGCTAACGGAAAGCCCTTTTCGGCTTGCGAAATGCATCGGGTTACGAACGCCGCGGCGGAACGAATTAATTTCGTAACCCGAGGGAGCACTGTAGTTTGCTACATATGTAATGAGATATTTGAAACAGAGGTCATATTATTTTGTATAGATCACAGAGATTTTCACTGGAGCCAGTGGACTTGTTAAACCATGAACCCTCGAATCAGTGTTGGATGGTGGGATGAAAATCAGTTGGCCCTCCATTTGCATGGGGGATCTGTTCCAGCCCCCACCAGCCCCACCCCCGTGAAAACAGGTTTGCACATACTCAACGCATGACAGAGGTCACCCCTCCATTCATAATTGAGGTCTCAAAACTCAGATCCACAAGCTAGTAGGGACGACTATACTACACATGCACCAGCACATGTGTTCTTAGTTTGCAGCTTCTGCAGCATTTCCTTCTCTACTTTCTGTATAACAAGTTACAGAAGAGATGAGAAAGTACAGTAATACCAAATTTTATTGAAGAATAGGTGGTTTTGCCATAACTCAAGCTGGAGAGTTTTGCTGTCTAATAATATCTCAGGGAAAATTCATTATTCCAGCCCAGAAAAGTGCTAAAAAGATTTAACACTGAAGTGTTTCAAATCTCGCATGTACCATTTGAAATGCCCTCCTGGTTGAGATTTGATGAGCTTTCACATTTTAGTGTTCTAGGCAATAGGTCAAATCATTGTTGTCTTGGAAGGTTTAAACTGGAAACTTTCCCCTTGTTATCAGTATGTTAAGGCTGTTTTTCATTTTATTCTAACATTCTGTTTTTTATTTTTATTTTGCTGCTTTTTTGGATATGGAGGGAGGCTTTATGATTATGGGAGTATTCTGCTTACTGTGTGGATTTTTCTATTATCTTTGGCCCAAAACTGGGGAGTGGCATTCAGATGATGGACGCCCCTAGGTTGCGTCAAAGTTGTGCCGTGGTTGCCTAAGGCAGCCCAGACCCAGCCACAAAAGGAGCATTAAAAAACCCTCCTTGCCAGCAGTGCATTGCGGACAATGGTGGCAGCTGGCATTGGGACCATGACATCTGGTTACTACGATCCCAACACTGCTTGGGGTGCTCTTTCAGCTGGGGCAACCAGAAGTCTCTCTGTGCTGCCTGTCTGCCTGAGACCTTTATATTTCTTTAGTGAAACCTGTTTCAAGGTGCTGTTTAATCTCTGTAACTGTTGTCTTTGGATATATGTGAAGATTAGTAGATAATGAAATTTCACTTAAATTAAATTAATTTAGATGTAGCTTGTCTTGAAAGGAAATTATACTGAAATGTAGTGGCATCTGAAATCTTTCCAGTAGTCAAACTGACCCAACTATCCTAATTGATATGTTGGTTACTTATACTGATTTAATTTACCTTGTGGAATTCTTTAGACATTTATGACTTACAAATTTCTAATCCAAGTGGAAAGTGGTTCCAGTTTGTTTTGACTGGATGTACACGTGGTTACAGAGGAAACAAGAAAAACTGTGCCTCAGGAAAGTTACTGTGCCTTGGATTAGAGTAATTACCTGTGATTGGCCGTGCTTTTGAAATATAAGAGTTATAATGCATATTGACCATATATACCTTTGCTAAATCTATTACTGAATGCCATGCAAGATATCCCTGTGGCTGTTGTTAAATAATAAGGCATAGAACATTTCTAGTCTCAGACAGAGCCTAGGATTTATGAATTTACCAAAAGAAATAGTGGCTAAATATTTCCAAAGAAGGATGCAATTTAAATATAGTTGTGCCATCAAAGGTGAATAATTAGCATGGGCCCTGGTTGCCACGATCCCGCAGCAATTGGGGCTCGAAGCTGCTCATCTGCTTGAGCCCATAGTCTTCTCTCCTTTATTAGACCTTGTTTCTTTTATTATAAGTCCTAAGTAACTCTGAAAGTTTTTTGAAACATTGAAGAAAGTAATACTTAATAGAATAAAGTACATTCCACTGTTAAATAACGTACATTTAAACTGTTGTGGATGTATTTATCAATGTGAATTTGCATAGCTGGACATGGCCAGCATGTTCATTTGCATGCAAAAATACCTAATTGTAATGGTGTGTTCACATAAGAGACACAGGGATGTGGATGTACTGTCTCATAAACTGGAGGTCCCCCACCTTTGGGACCTGGTGGGAACATAGGGAGGTTTGAGAGAGTATCATGTGCAATCACATAAAATGACTTCTATGGATGAGGCACTTGCTCATTCACAAAACAGCTGCCATTATGGACCTGGCCAGTGACAAAACATCCAGTTCCCATCCTTATTACACATTACCATTATGACAGGCCATTCCATTCAAAAACTACTTCATTTGTCTTTATGCATCACAACAGCACCAAGTTTGTGCTGTAATAGAGTGATTTGAAAATTCTTTCCATCTGCACTAATACTGTTGTTGCCATCTCATTTGCCCCATCTTGTTCTTTGTGATTGCCTTGGTTCAGTATTTTTTATGTAGCCATAATAATCCAGTTACAGCATGATGTCATTGTGGCACACCCATCATTGGCCAAATTTCATTTCATGACAGGTGATACAGGAAGACAAACAGACCATGCCATCCCCCATTTTCATACCTTTTTCTGTGAAAAATAGTAGTGCTTATCACACTGGTCAGTTGTTTCAGGTAGTTCTGTTCAAAAAATGCTTTACTATACTCATCTATATTCATTAAGCCATAATAATAATATCATTACAGCACATCCACCACTGCCCAGATGTCGCATAGCAAGCAGTAACACAGGAACAGAAATGTACTATACCAGCTTTCATTTTTTATATCTTTCTCTTATAAAAAATAAAGGTGCCTAGTCAGTTGTTACAGGTAATCCTGTTCAAAAGCGACTTCATCTGTATATGTTAAGCCATAATAATTCTAATATGGCAAGACATCATAGCACTATTATACTAGTACAGGTTGAGCCTCCCTTATCCAAAATGCTTGGGACCAGAAGTGTTTTGGATTTTGGATTTTTTTCCTTCAGTATCTGGAATATTTACAGATGCATAATGAGATATCTTGGAGATGGGACCCAAGTCTAAACAAGAAATTCATTTATGTTTTGTATATACCTTATACACATAGCCTGATGGTAGTTTTATACAATATTTTAAATAATTTTGTGAATGAAACAAAGTTTGTGTACACCGAACCATCAGAAACTCAGCCACCCATGTGAACAATTTTGGATTTTGGAGTATTTCCGATTTCGGAATTCTGGATAGGGGATACTTAATCTTTATTTTAAAAAAATAATGATAATTAAAAATATTTTTTAAAAATTTAACACATTGAAAAAGTAACATTTTGGTGGTAACACTGTGGTATGTGGTATTGCAGGAAAGCTGCGAAGAGATTGTTTGAAAACACCACCATGCAATAAAAGTATCTGAATAGTGACTTTCAAAGGTTTACAGATTAGATACCACAACTATTGCAGTATAACAGCAAATTATTTGTATATTTTTTTAAAACAGAAAAATCTAAAAAGTAATTTCAGGAGTGTGTGTTTGTGTATGTATGTGTCCATGTGTGCCTTCACGTTACCTGTCAATTTGTGGAGAACCAAAGAATTTCATAGGAGTTTCTTAGGCAAGGAGTAAGAGGTAGTTTTGCCAGTTCCTTCCTTTGAAATATAGCCTACAGCATCTGGTATTTATTGGCAGTTTCCCATCCAAGTACTAACCAGAGCGCTAACTCTGTTTAGCTTCCAAGATCAGACGGAATCTGGTTCCTTTACGGTATTTAGGCAATGTACAGCATATAAAACACAGCAATTTTTGGGAAGTTTTTTCTTCCTTGCTCAAGCACCAGAAGTACTAATCTGAAGCTCACCTGCCAAAGTTGTCTTTGGGCACACTCCCAAGGAAGAGGCAACTTGACCAGATAGCGTCCACTAATTGATCATTCTTGCACCAAAGTGGATTGAGACATCCACACTCAAACTGGTTAATGAATCATAGCAAGAATGGGGCTCATTAACAGACTATTTCCAGTATAAAAAAAACCTGTATTCCCTGTAATTGTACAACACAACAGCACTGGGAGAATCCCAACATTGTGTGATATGGCTGAGAAAAAACAATTAGACTACTGCTGTGGTGGTATAAAAATGTGGCATAAGGATCCCAGAAAACATACTAGTGAAGTTCAAAGATAAGCAGTTTTCTGGTAAGCTAAATAGAAGACAGGAGGTTTCTGAAATGTATAACACAACTCTTATCCCCTGGCCTTTTTGTGAAAAATGGGGGAATAACTCACAGTTTTCTATTCCAACATCATTTCACAGAAGGAAAACTAAAATTCAGAGGCATGTGTACAGGGCAGAGTTGGGATCTGAACCCCAAATGATAGAACTCATATTTGCCTTTGTAACATAGGACAAAATAACAATTCCAAGGAAAACAATCTGATGATTCTTTGAGAAACACACACCAGCCAAAACACACAACAATAACAACAACAATACATTAAACCAACTAACATACTAAAAAACCAGGCAAAACAGACCCTTATTTTCACTATTCTCTGTAGCAGATTTCTCCTGGTTACCAATTTTGCTTTTGGCTAGGCAGTCTTAAAAAGGAAACATTGGGTTCAGCTTAGGAGAGCTGATGCTCATCAAACTGTTGAATCCAATAGTGAACAGAATATCTATTTCTATATACATTGGTAAGAGCAGAGAATGTCATACAATTCCACTTTCCTGCTCAGTGACTCTCAGTAAAAGAATTCCGGACATTAAAATTAAAAGCAGAATATTATGGTTTTGTATTCCATATGGTATCCTCCTTATGGGAGAAAGTTCAAATAAAACTAATTGATATGTCTAGGAAGTTCTTATTGCCCTTGGGCTCTAGAATTCCCTCCGCAGTGGAGTTAGACTGGCACGCTCCCTACTTTAATAATTTAATAAAATATATATTTATATAATTTTATTTAACTTTTTAATTTTGCTTAAATAAAATTATCTCCAAAGCCATTTCTTCGAAAATTCAAAATAAAAAAGTTAAGTTCAGATGGTAAAAGGCTTTTATGCATCAAATAAATAAATAAATGCAGCTTGTTTACCTCCAAACCATCTTAATTGAGAACCACCACCACGTTTTGACAAACTGCAGGCCTGTGACTAACATGGTCATACTTTTCTTTCTCCTGTTTGATTTTTAACACCTTTGAAGAAGCCAATGGAGCTTTTGTGCACTTTGGTTGTTCCAATAAAGATATCAGTGTTTTCTGGCTTCTGGAAGTTACTGTATTTTGTTTCTCATTATGTTGTTTTAAGCACTCCCATATGTTTAATACATGTCTGATAGTCATCAGCTTTTCTCCATACCAACCTCCCAATATATTATGCGTCATATAGGGGGAAAACAGAGTGGAAAATGGTCCTGTTTGTTGCTTTATTTGTTGCTAAAGTTCTCAGGTTGTTGGTTTTTTAACAAACAAACAAAAAAATCAGATATTTCTGTTTTCTCAGAATATCCAGAGCAATTCCCAGCACAAACAGAATGATTTTGTTCCTGCCTAATGGTTATGTTCTTTTCATTTCAGAATAGATTGCAACAAAAATCTCAAGTTTTTTTCATGTGGCATAGTTTGCTAGATTTATTTATTTATTTATTTATTTATTTATTTATTTCATTTATATCCTGCCTTTCTCCCCAGAGGGACCCAAGGTGGCTCACAGATAAAACCTTTAAAATTATTATAAAATTCAAACAATTAAAACATCTATATATATAAAATCACATAAAATATACAGTATACAATAAAATATAATATAAAATCACAAAAAATATAGTTAAATTAAAAACATACTAAAAACCCACCTGCTCCATAAAATCACTTTGCTATGCATTATGTACAGAAAGCCTGCCAACATAAAAATGTTTTTACCTGGTGGCAAAAGGCCAGCAGGGAGGGGGCCAACCTAGCCTCCCAAGGAAGGACATTCCAGAGGGTGGGAGCAGCCACTGGGAAGGCTAGTTTTGAATAAAAGAGGACCCCAAGGTATTTCACAATAAGATTTTTGGATCCCTGTATATTTAAAAAAGAAGGCATGCCCATCCAGGTCTCCAGACCTAGTGTAGTAAGGAAAGATACAGACAAGATGTGTTATTGACCAGTTGTCTATAGATTTGTGAAATCTGAATGTTTGCTGGCCAAATGTCTTACTCAGCTTCTTTCATCTACCCCATCCGTGGTTGGAGTTGGAGTGGTCTGTTAGGATTGAAAGTTCCCAAAAGTCCCAGTGATTAGAAATCAATCTTTTTGTAGCAAGATCTCTTGGATTTTTAAAGTACAGTGGGGTCTCAATAGCCATGGGCTTGCCCTCTGTGGACGGGAAGCCCCATTAACCCAAATAATTATGAGCACCCATGTCGTGCCGCCATGAGGGACAATGGGATTTGAGGTCCAACATTTTTTTGTATCCGTGGGGCAGAGGTCCAGAACAGATCCCAGTGGATACCAGGGTCTGGCTTTACTTTGGACAGGCCCATAGTAAAGAAGACACTTAGAACAGTGAAACATTGGCTTGGTCTTTGTGACTCTACAGTTCATAGTCTTTCTGTGTAAAATGAAAGCACAGTGTGTTATTAGCATTAATTCATGGATAGCTTAGTTGAAGCTTTAAAAATCTATATAAGGGATAGTGTTTACCCCCGAACCTGTTTGAAATAATGCTGGTTAAAAAGAATTATTTTGGCAAATGTCCAGTGAATACAGTATTTGAAAGTAACCATTTTAAGATTAATCACATTCAGAAGGAACACCCCTTTATATGTCAGTGATGCCACTGAATTGAATCAGGGATTACATCTGTAAACATAATACTGGAAGTCCTATTTTAAGATTGCAGAACATCTCCTGTGCCATTCAGTGATGTTATTGATGTTAGCTTTTGGTGGCAGAGAGGACCAGAGACTCAGTTTTCACAGGTCTGTTGTCTTTCATGAGCCTATTCTAAGATTTGTCTCTGGATAATGGGGAAAGTGTACTTCTGGAGGCCTGCCCTTGTCATTAAGAAATGAAAACACATGCGCCATGATTACAGACACAGAAAAAGTTCAAAGGGGATTATGATAACTTCTCTGTTTAACATTGAGCTTTTCCTCCAAGGGTCCCTGTTTTAGGTTTTAAGTTTACTTACATTGTCTTTTAAAACCATAATTGTCCAGTTAGTTAAATATTTGTGGGTATAGCTTCAAAACATGGTTTCAGCCTAACTCAGGGGGTTAGTCATTTGCAGAACAAGATTGCAGGCTTGAGTAAGAAGCTTTCGGTTGTTTATCCCCTTTCTCATTTTACTTCTTGGAGTTTGAAGAGTTAGCTTTGTAGTCATGTTACCCTGGAGTTTAGTATCTTTGTCACCATCATAAAAATTATACCTAGATTAAACAATAACAAGAGAATCTTATGTTTCAAATCTTATTACATCGCTTCTAAGCTTGCTCGCAAGTAAAAACAGTTTTTAGGGACTTTTTGTAAGTGCTATTGAAGGTTTATGAGGCCAGCTGATAATAAGAAAGTCTCATGATGAAAGAAAGATTTCAGTAAGGTTGACAAAAGCATTTGACTTTTGTACGCAGGTAAGTCCAGTTTGTGCACTACAGTTTGTTTTCAGTTCTGAACCTTTACTTACCGTACGTCTGCCACTACTGATCTAAACAGAAGGATAGCTCTCAAGTGCATTTCATCATGGTTTTGTGTGCATTTTCTCTAGACTTCCATATAGAATGCCCATGATACCACCTTTGTACATTTTGGCATCGCTTATATTTAGGAATGCTCATTTTAATTGTGGTTGAATCATTAATAATAATAGCAATACATACATTTAGTTAACACCTTTCTGACATGCTCAAAGTGAGGAAAGCACTCCAGTTAAGTCTATTCAATAGGCATGCCTTGTTCTTTGGCAAAGCTTGGAATGAGGATAAACTACTCAGACCTTTTGCTAACAGCATATCTCTGGTCATAGTATACCAGATTTGCATAATCTGTTTTATTGAAATAAATGGGCATTATGAAATATACTTGGAATGTTGTTCTGTTCTACTTTTTAATAGAGAAAATGCAGGAGCAGTTTCTGGTGTATTCTACAGACTAATGTGTCCTTTATTCTCATATCTAGCCATAGGCCATTCTCTTAAGTCCTGGCTACTTGTATATATGTATATTCGGTTAGGAGTGTGAAAATGTCTGTCTTCATTCACTATATTTCTCCAGATTAAGGTGGATAAGGATAGATGATTATTTAAAGAAAATATTTTAATACTGCTTTATGAATCCTTTAGTATGAATTGGTTTCCATTGGTTTATTTTATTAACAGAAACAAGAGATAATTTTGATTCACCTAATTCTCACGTTGGTCTTTGGAATGACATTTTTATTTGAAGTCTAGGGAAAAAAAGTTTATGTATGTACAAAGAAGTGGGCTTCTTTGTATTTTTCCAGTGTGCATGTTTTTAGCTGTTCATATTTTTAAAATGTATGAATGGTTTTGTGTGAATGTTATATCTTTAAAGCCCACAGCAGACCTCACAGGTAGGTGGACGATAAATGCATTTTTTTTCCTCATAGTGAAGACAAAGCACACCGTGGGAAGTGGAAAATGAGTAAGGTACTTTCATTTACAAAAAATCTAACTTTCATTCCTTCCTTCCTTTCGTCCCTTCCTAATTCATTATAACATATAGGCACAGTTCCTTTGACTGTTGTTAAAGAGGACACAATTCAGCTGTCAGGTTAGAGCTGGATCTCAAGCAATCCAGATGTTTGGTGCCGAAAATGATAATCATGCACTCTCCACTTCTGTAACATCTCATAAATTAGATATCTGATGTGATGTCATTGTGTTTTGAGTTTCCTTGCTTTGAGTTTCCATGGATTGGAAAACTAGGCAATAGCAGAAATTGATAAAATGAAATTCACTACAGACAAATGCAAAATTCTATATTTAGGCTATAAAAAACAAGTGCATAGGTTTATGATGACAGATACATGGTTCAGCAGTATTACATGTGAAAAAGACCTTGGGATTATTGTTGATCATAAATTGAACATGAGCCAGCAGTGTGATGCTGCAGCAAAAAGGGTGAATGCTGTTTTAGTCTGCATTAAATGAAGCATAATTTCCAAGACAAGGGGAGTAATTGTCCCACTATATTCTGCCCTGGTCAGGCCTCATCTGGAGTACAGTACTGCATTCTGTTCTGGGTGCCTCGTTTTAAATATTATATAGACAGGTTAGAACAGGGTCAAAGAAAGACAATGAGGATGATAAGAGGTATGGGGAAAAACATGTGAGGAAAGGTTGAAGGAGATGGGCATGTGAAGTCGAAGGCTTTCATGGCCAGCGTCCATAGTTTTTTGTGGGTTTTTCGGGCTATGTGGCCATGTTCTAGAAGATTTTCCTCCTGACGTTTCGCCAGCATCTGTAGCTGGCATCTTCAGAGAATGCTTGTCTGGAAAAAAGTGGATCTATATACACTGTGTGAGCCTGGGAATGCAGTAGTGATTTGCATGTGTATTGTTCTGTGCTGATAGCCGGCCTCAGGCTGGGAGGCTAATGCAAAAGAGGATTAATGTCTGCTAATTGGTGATCATTATCTGCTGGGAAAGCCCCTGACTCTAAGTGGTTTCCCATTTGTATTTGCTGAGTCCTTATTTTGCTATTCCTCAGGACTGGTAGCCAAATTTTCTTCACTTTAAGGGTTTCTTCTTTCCGGTTGAAATTATCCAGATGTTTGCGGATTTTAATGGCTTCTTTGTGCATCCTGACATGGTAGTGGTTGGTATGGTCCAGAATTTCAGTGTTTTCAAACAGTATTTTATGCCCAGGATGGTTTGTGGCATGTTCTGCTACTGCTGATTTGTCTGGCTGGCCCAGTCTGCAGTGTTTCTCGTGTTCCTTGATTCTTGTTTGCACACTGTGTTTGGTGGTCCCTATGTAGACTTGTCCGCAGCTGCATGGTATTCAGTAAACTCCTGTGTCTGTGAGAGGGTCTCTCAGGTCCTTGGCTGAGCAAAGCATTTGCTGGATTTTCTTCGTCAGTTTATAAACCATTTGCAGGTTGAGTTGGGCATGTTCAGTTTAGTGAAGAGAAGACTAAGGGGTGACATGATTGCACTCTTTAAATCCCTAAAGGACTGTCACAGAGAGGAGGGACAGGCCTGTTTTTTGCTGCCCTGGAGGGTAGGGCCAAGTCTAATTGTTTGAATTGTTACAGGAGAGTTGACTTCAGTTGAACATCAGAAGGAACATCTTTGACAGTTAAGAGTGGTTCAGAAATGGAACAAACCGCCTATAGAGGTGGTGAGTCTCCTATTCTGGATGTCTACAAAAAGAGGCTGGACAGCTACCTACTGGGGATGCTTTAGCTGGAGATCTTATATTGAGCAGAGGGTTGGACTCAAACGCCCACAAGGCCTTTTTCTCCTCTATGACTCAATGCTTATGTTAATGGCAGCTAGTGAAAGGGAATAGAGACTTCCTTGGCAAGATGATGTTAATTTACACATTTACTTACTATGTAGTATGGGCATAGGGCTATATGACTGATGTTCTCAGTGGGTGCCATACACTTCCTCTTATTCTAGATCCAAAGCTTCACTAACGTCAAAGCAACTTTTAAAAATGTACCTTAGCTTTACTGGCTTGTGCTCAAAACAATGACATGGCTTTTAATACACGTATTTTATTTGATTCTACAAACACTCCACCTGTATTTATGGGGGGAAAAATCATTCATGTATGGAGGGAGGGATGTTAATTTGTGAGATGCTACAGTGAAGCGATTGCAAATAATATGTGTTTATTAGGTCTGTTTGCAGAAGAATTAAGGCAAATGGGAGTCTTGCCAGTTTGGATTGCATTTGTGAATGCACAAAATGTCAACCGGCAAATCCTGGAGGGGAAAACTGGGCAAGTGAATCTGCCTTATCCTAATGTATTGTCTGGCACAGATATGTCATTGGATTGTTGATGAAGACTGTTGCAGTGTATTGCCAGACCCAAGGAACAGTTGTGATCTGAGAATAGCATGAGCCCTTTGATGTAAAATGTTTAGAACAAACTTGATTTTGATAATCCCTTGTGCTTGGTATGCTGTTGAGGTTGACTCTTATAATAGGCTCTGAATAGTCTGGCAGCAGCTGTTTGATTAAAAACTGAGTACCAGCCTATCAGAATACCTTCGAACTGGCAGCATCCCAAGTGTGCAGGATTGCATTTCATCTGTTTACTATCCTGACAGCTGGAGTTGTTTAGCTGGATATTTGGTGGGTCGCCTTCCTCCAGTGACTAAAAAATCCACAAACTGATTACAACGAGAGGAAAAAGTTAATGAAGGCATCTGTTAAAGAGATTTATATCTACATTTTATTTGGTAGCGGTTTTGATATTTTAAAATACCTGTTTCTACACTTCTACACTTTCTACTACCTAGTGGTTTCCATGGCTGAGAGGTCTCTCAGAATCCTAGACATCCTGGTAAGGGGCGGCTCTATGCCACCCCTGGAAGCGCTGGGTTGGGGACGCGCAATCACAACTCCTATGGGTGCCGTAGAAGGGCTGCCATAAGTGCCCCGGTGTGCAGAGTGCCCCGGTGTGGCATTATGATGCCCCTTGTGCGGAGCGCTGTTTGGGTGCTGTGTACAAGGGACATCATAGTGCACACCATCTGGACGGGCACACACCAAGATGGAGCCTGGACTGCGCAAGTAGGGCTTTGAACGTCTGAACACTCAGCCCTACCTGAGCCCTAGTTTGCCTGCAGGCTGGCACAAAATGCCAGTCTGTACAGACTCCTAGTCAAATATTCAGTTGATTACACTACACTAGCTCTAACTGATCCTCTGTTGCTGCTCCTTTTTCTCCTTTTCCTTCTAGTTCCAGGGGGAAAAATACAGGATGATTGTATTTAACATGTTGTGGACAAAATTGTTTTTCTTTTTTTCTTTTAATACAAAATTATTTTTCATATATGAAGTAATAAACCTCAAATAGCAGTGTCACAAACAGCAGGCAGTGTCACATTTTGTTGTGAAATTAACACAGAATTGGTATCTACAGTGCAGTCATTTCCTAACATCATCTGAAGAGGTGTAAGGCATGTAACCTCCATCTTTTTAAAATCTGTAGGATCCATATGTTTTTGACTGTGGAGACTGCACATTTGCTTGTCCAGTCCTTGGCTATTTCATGCATGGACTATTGTAATAGCCTACTGGCAGGTTTTCCTTCCTGCTGTCTTACACCTCTGCTTTTAATCCAGAACAGTGGTATCCGAGTTCTCTTAAATCTCCCCAAATACTCATATGTCTGTTTCCCTTGTAGATCTCTCCACTGGCTTCCAGTTCAGGCTAGGGCTCATTATAAGCTTTTGGTCCTAGTATTTTTTTTAAAATAAATTTTATTGAATTAAAAAAACAATTTACATACCATACAAACCGTAAATTACACATAATACACACGTACAGTACAAATGATACAGATATTTATACATATATCCCTAAATAACAAACAGTACACTTGTTCCTTAGACAACAATTTAAAATCAAACAACAATTAACATAAAAATTGACTTCCTGGAGTTTACCAATACACTCATTCTTATCAGTTTCCAGGTATTTAAAGATAATTTTTCTACTACTTTTTTTTTATTAATAAAGGAATTAGCTTTTGCTTTTACATCAGGTTAACATATACATTTATACAAACTGAAACTCTGCCCTGAAACATATCTGCAGGTATATATAATATGATAATGCAATAAAAATTAAATCCCAATTATTATTTTTAATTATATATATATATATATATATATATATGCATAACATTGTATAATTTAATCCAAATTTCTTCCGTTTCCTTGTACGGTTGATAGATCTTCTAGTATAAAGTTAAGAAACATAGAATTAATATCAAGAGCATAGATAATACCCTTTATGATGATAAATGATTGTTGAAATTCTGAATCGCATTAATCTATGTCACATTTAATATTTTTCTTCTTTTCTAGGAACTCAAGGAAAAGATTCCAAATTTTCCTACAAAATAAGCTTTTGGTCCTAGTATTTAAGGCCCTGCACGTTAACCTCCCCCTGTATTTGTCAACTTAAATCTCGAAATTTAAGATATGCAGACAAAGGATTATTTGTGATCCCACCAACATGTACAGCTTTATCAAGGCCACAAGCCTTTCAAGATGTGGCTCTGTGTTTGTGCAACAGTCTTCCTTTGCACCTCTAGCTGGAGGAGGATCTGATAAACTTTCGTTAAATGTTGAAGACCTTCCCCTTTAATTTGCCCAGTTAAGTTGCTGAGTGTGCCTAAGGTGACCAAGATGGGTAGTGACTGATGAAGACTTTTTTTTAAGCATATTAGTATATTATTTTAGTACAGTATTTTATAGTGTGGTGTTTTATCATATATGTTCTGATGTACTGCCCTTTCATGGAAAAGGCATTATAAATAAACATTATTGTTGTTAGTGCCTCTGAATTTCAACCACCATGTACAATGGCTGTACATAAAAATAGTATTTTTGAGAGAAATTTTGTTAATTACTATTTCTCTTTTGGGGGGGTAGCATTCGTGTGTGTGTGTTGCTTTGGCTCTAGATGTTTTTTATAATGCCATTGATTCTATACTCACAAATACTCCTATGAACATGGGCCATCTTTATAGTCTTCAGCACCATTCTGGACACACACACTCCTGTGGATATGAAAAAACACAGGACCTCAAATCCCGTTGTCCCTAATGGTGGTGCGACATGTGTGCTGCCTCTAATGCAGTTGTGTGCACCCACTACCATTGAGGACAACAGGGCTTGCTGTCCGCAGATGCTTAAATCCACAAATGGCAAGCCTCTGAATATCAAGGCTCCACTGTATACTAAAATTATCATTGAGGTCAAGGGATACCCCCAATTAAGTTACCCAGTGCAATTAAAAATGACACACGAGAAAATAAAATGAAGATGTTAGTCACAGGACTGCATTTTGTCAAGAAGCTGTTGGTGTGTTGCTCTGTTTCGAGATAATGTGGAGGAATATCTATGTAATTAGACACCTCCTCCTTCTGGCCATGTGGCACTGGGAAAAAAGCATTCCAAAGTCTACAAAATCCACAGTTTTGTGGATTTTTGAATGTCATTGTACTTTGCTATATGGCCAGAATGGCTACCCCTGAATAGGTTTTCTTTGTTAATAGTTTACATTAATGGTTTAATGGATAATAGAACATTCCAGAAGCTATAAATTAATAGTCTTCCTAATCAATTGATATTGGTGCCCTATGGTCTGAGCAGTAGAGGGTACCTTGGGTTGGATGAAATGCCTCTGTGCTTGGAACATAGACTGCTGGTGGCAATAGGCTAGGTCACACTGTGAGAAATTTGATACTTAATATTATAAAGCGGGGAGGGAGAATGTTTTTGTTTTTGTTTCATTTGGTTAAGTATACAGTACTTCTTCCTGCTTTCCCCCATTAATTGTAAACCTATCCGCATACCTTCATCTCTATAAGTACTAGTTTATATTACACAAGCCCTGTCGATTAGACTTAGGCACAATACAGACCACTGAGAAACGCTCTGTGTTTAGAAAAGAGCACTCTACTCATCTCTGCATTCTTTTCTTGCAGGAGTGTACAGTATCAATGTTGTTGTTGTTGTTGTGTGTTTGTAAGTTGTTTCTGATTTATGGTACCCCTAAGATGAACCTATCATGGAGCTTTCTTGGCACAATGTGTTCAGAGAGGATTTGCCTTTGGGTTTCTATGGCTGAGTGAGGATTCAAATCGTGGTCTCCAAATTCATAGTCCTAGTTTATATTACACAATATAATATACAGCAGTATACCATGCTGGGTCTCAAAGTGTACTCTAGGTGTCTACAACCCACCTATGATTTATATTATGATGTCTCAGCTCACACCACTCTTCTGACATACCTGTTTAAATCTTTTTTTTGTTGGGTTAGATTGGTGGGCTTGTTTTCTCCAGTGAGCTCAAAGTGATATTTTGCCTCACAGTGAAACTGTGGTATAGATTAATCTCCAGAATTGTAACTGGCATAAGGTTTTCCAGATTGCCTCACCATTTAATAAGAATTTCAATTTGAATCTTCCATATAGAAGCCCAATACACTAGCAAAAGGTGGCAAGTTACAAAACCCTTTGTATCCACTGGGGCTTGGTTCCAAGATTCCCCAGAGTTGGAGCAGGAAATGGAGAGACAGTCACCCTGACCGTGGAAAAGTCATGCATCTCCCCTTCTGAGTAGTCATCTGCCTGGGAAAGAAATAATCTCTGTAACAACTGTACAGTGCTATGGAGTGGCAGACAATGGAAACATCAGAGAGTCCTGGAAAATTACTGTCCTATATAACCTCTCAGAATGGAGTTGATGGTTGAGCTGTTGCCATAGCCTCAGCAATTGGGGTCGAAGAAAAAACTTCCTGCAGAGAGTGCTCGCTCAATTTCTTCTTCTTATTATTATTATTATGTTTGTGCTTCTGGAGCTCCTCATTGATGGAACTAGTCAAGGTCGAAGGCCAGTGGACATCATCTGTGGCCTTCTTGACAGGCATCCCGATGATGTCCATCACAGTACTCTTGGACTTACTTTTAGTAGACCTGCCATCCATAGTACTGCGGCCACCTTTTCTGCACTTGCATCCTTGACATTGAGGGGCAATTCCTGGAACCATGGTCTCTGTTTGATGTCAAAAGCTTCTGATGAGGTTCTTGAGGGGCCAAGGCCTACTTAGAGCCATGAGACATTGTCTTCTGTTTTGTCTAGCCTGCAGTATGAACACTGCACAGCGCACACATGAGGCAACAATATGGGACTTGTCAAACACTGAAGGCACCCTAAGAATAGATGAGGTTGCCATAAGTTGACAAGAAACTTAAAGGCATGCGTGTGCGCGCGCACTCCACACACACAAACACACACATTATATTTTCTCTTGAGACTGATTTGTCTGGCACTAGATATCCAGTAAATGAGATGTGAAAGGTCAAAGAACTGAAGAATTCAGAATATATTTAAAACTACAGGCCCTGGCGGAATGCCTTATTCATTGTTTTAGTATATTCCTTTACTTGGTTATTTTGTTTTGTTCTTATTCCATTTTATATTATCTAATTTTGAAACCAAAATATTACTTGCTGAATTAGAAACTGGACAATAATAATGTAATTTAGATATAAAATAATGTACATCTGTGATATATTTCAATTCTGTAGTTGTTTATTATGGTTAGTGTGATTTAATGTCCCTGTAGATCCACACTTGCTCCTTGAATTTCAGCATTTCAGTTAGAAAGGTTAAGACTACAGTATTGTTGTTTTTTAATCAGTGGTTTGGTTCTAACATTGCAGACCCATTAGGGAATAGAACTTATAAACGGATCTTTACTTATTTACATCTTTTATAGTCCAGCATGCCCAATGCTGAGCAGTGAAAAAACTGCTATCACAGGGCCACTTAACTGCATTTTTATAACTTCCTTTTAATACTAGTGATTTGAACTGTTTTTGTGCTGGTTTTCCAAAAGCTCGAGGCAGCATATGGATAAAACCATAAAACCTAATAAAATCCTATAACAATATAGCCTTTTTTTAAAAATACCATATCAGCAGTTCAGAATGTACCTGAAGCTCCAGACCTATTTGAATAGTGTCAATTTTACCACACATTGGAAAATGGTTCAGTTGGGCTCATGCAACTGTATTACTGGTAGAGATGAAAACATGTGATATTTCCCTCTGAAGACATTATTAGAAGTCCACAATATTATGAAATTAGTTTTGATGAAACAAGATTTGGAATAAAAAAATAATACAGTTAAATAGTCCAAAATAAACCAAGTGGTGCATTTCCTTCTTGCTTTGTTTTCTTTTTTCTTTTTTCATTTTTTAAAAGCAAGTTATTCAATGTGCACATCATAAACCAGAAAGAGAAAAATCCAAACTGAATTCTTTAAAACAAAACATCCAAAGCTTGCACTGATCCTGCCTGGGTTTTCTTGTCAACACGTATGCAAAATTGATACTATGTTTTCCTTTCATCTTCTCCATACCTGAGCACAAATGGGTTTCCCCACCTGCTTCAGACATGGCTAGACATTGATTAATGGACAATAAAAGGGAAAAAATAAATCAAACTATTTTAAAAGAAATATGGGAAGATGAATTAGGATGTAAAATTTGTGATAATGAATGGAATAACATTTGGGAACAAAGACATTTGAAAAAATTATCGCTGCGAATTAAGGAAAATTATTATAAATTGATTTGGAAATGGTATTTGACACCAGTGAGACTACATAATATAAACAAAGAGAATTCAAAATATTGTTGGAGAGGTTGTCAGGAAGTAGGATTATATCTACATATGTGGTGGCAATGTAAATATGTACAAACATTTTGGGAAATAGTTATATTAGAGATAGAAAATGTTATGAATATAAAGATAGCTAGAAAACCAAATATAGTATTGTGTCCGGGAATGCTGCCAGCAAACACTGACAAGTGCTGATAACAGTACCTTCAGCCCAGTGAAAGTAAAGCAGACTTTGCAAGGAAGCAAACTGAGAGCAGTCCGAGAATACAAGCCGTGGTCAGGATTCCAGAAGTCCGAACGTTCCGAGAGTCAAGCCGAAGTCAGGATACCGGGAAACAGCATGGTCAAACAGTCCGAGGTCAAAACAGCCAGGAGATAACGAAGGTCCGGTCCGAGGTCAAGGTAACAAGGAATCAAGATGCGAGGAGCTAGTGCCAGCAGCAATCACGCCAAGGGATCATGCAATAAACTCTAGCAACCAACAACAGTCTCTCTCCCACTTAAGTAAGGGAAACTCTCCCTCGTGCCAACTGAGGCTGGTTGGCAAATTGCCTCTCTGCAATCCTCTTTGATCTGCGCCTGCAAGCACTCTCGGCCCTTCTCTCTTTGTAAGAAGGCACCTGCAGGCAAGCTTCGTCTCCAGAGTCACCACTAGGCTGTGGTACCATAGGAGGCCTCTCTTCAGCACTAGGACCTGGTTGAACCTCCTTCTCTGGGGCTGGAAGAGCACAGCTGGGACCTGGCAGAGCAGGATCAGCACCTGGCGTTGCCTCAATCAGCCCTTGCTCTGGAGGAGGCTCCTCCTCATCCTCCGAGAGCTGATCTTGGCTGACCATGACATATTGTTATCAATATACAATGAAGTAGAATGGAAAGAAGAAAAAACCTTGTAACAAATTTGTTTACTGCTGTGCAATTAATTATAGCAAGAAATTTGGAAAACAAAATTAAATGTAAAATTGGAGGATTGGTATAAAGAAGTTTGGAAGTTAGCAATTAATGACAAATTAACATGTAAATTGAAAGTAAAAAAGGATTATGGAAAATAAATGATTTTGATGAAATATGGAAATTTTTTTATTGAAAATGTACTAAGAAAAGAAGATGGGAAATTACCTCCACAGGAGGAATTAAAATTTTGGATGGAGTATAAAGATGGGAATGGCTCCGGGGGTGGGGTGCACTGAGATGATATTTAGGGGTTATTGTAAAAACAAAAAACAACTAAGATATAAAAGTATGTATATGTATGGACAGTAGATAAATCTGTTTTGTTTTTGTAAAATCTCACAAATACTAAAAAAAAAAAAAAAAGACAAAAGGCCAGTTTTCCCATATCAGATAAACTGAGAAGCACTGGTGTACAATATCTGATCACTGTAATTCCTGGTCCTGGTTTCTTTTACTAGTTCTTGTTATGGAAATAAATGCTTTATGTAAGCTTTATACTATGGAGAACTAGAGAGGAAATGTATATTCTTTTTTTTTTTTTTTAAACTAACATTGGTTATTTCTTCTGTTCTTAGGCTTGATTCTCCTAAAGTGGAAGAATGAAAGAGGGTTCTTACAATCTAGGAACTCCTTACAGTACAAGACCATGTAGTGCCTTCTATTTTTTTTTTAAACTTTTTTAAAAAAAGACATGGCTAGACATGGTGTTTCTGAACCAACTCTGAGTTTTCTCTTAACATGGATTTGAAAACCTGTTTGTTTCATTTGATGTTATTTTCATTAGTTTCATTTCATTTAGTTTGGCTGAGAAGCTAGGTTGTTTACATGTGAATCCTAAACCCTGATAATCTTGTGAGGGAAGAGTGAGAAAAATTGTGTTAAAGAGGAGAGAAGTGGAAGAGGGAACACATTGTCCTGTGGCCCTCTTTAGATCTCTAAACTAGAGTGAAGTGATCCAGTTTTATAGTTTTTGTGGGTTTTTCGGGCTATGAGGCCATGTTCTAGAAGAGTTTATTCCCGACATTTCACCAGCAGCTGTAGCTGTCATCCTCAGAGAATGCTGGAATGGAAGAGAGTAGGGTATATATACTGTAGGTTGAGAGGAGGTGATTTGCATGTTAATATGTGTATTGTTCTGTTGTTGAATGGCAAGGCCTACAGGGTGTCCATTTATTTAATGATCCATTGTCTGCTGGGGATCCCCTTACCCTGCATAGTTTTCATTTGCATTTGCTGGGTGTAGCCAAAACATGCTTGACTTTCAGGGTTTCTTCTTTCCTGTTGAAATTGTCCAGGTGTTTATGGATTTCAATGGCTTCTCTATGCATAACAGTTTCCCTATTCCAGTTTCCCTATTCTGTCTGTGACTCCTTTGATGTTCTTCCCTTTGGGTGGCTGTTTGTCTTCATTTCTGTGGGTTTTTCTGTTAACATGCAAATCACCTTCTCTCAGCCAACAGTATATATACCCCACTCTCTTCCATTACAGCATTCTCTTAAGATGCCAGTCACAGCTGCTGGTGAAATGTCAGGAATAAACTCTTCTAGAGCATGGCCTCATAGCCCGAAAAACCTACAAAAAACTATGGATGCTGGCCACGAAAGCCTTCGACTTCACATTGGAAACCGTTTTACTTTGTCTGTACTGGGTCATTTTGGAAAATATATTTGATAAACGTATGAGCTACCTTCCTGTGGATCCACTTCAGAAATATTCATCCAGTGTTTTACACTGATCATGCAAAGACCTTTTGAATCAGCATGATGCATTTTTCACATAAGAATTTTCTCAGCTAAAGAGAATTTTTATCAAAGATTTTTCACCTTCATCATGTAATTGGAAATAGACCTTATGAATGCAATATATACCAAGTATGCTCTGAATTTCATTATGGCATGAATATTTCTGTATTGAAAAGGATTCTTTATTAACTCTGTATTCTGTAAGCAGAATGATATCATATTTATTTTTAATTTGCAACTTTTATACTGTTTTAATACTTAGGTTTGTGTGTTTGTGGTTTGAGACAGGTTCTTATCAGGGTTGACACTTTTTCTTGCTGCAAACTATAGTTTATATCTTGTGTGAATAAGATGTGAATGATACCCCTTTCCCTCTGCAGCCAATTACTGCCCAATCTGTTTGGGAGAGTTGGGGAACTCTTTAGAATTGCATGGGTGGTGTGGCGAGAGGAAGGGGAAAGGAGAATTTGCCATACATACACACACACACACACACACACACACACACACACTTCGCCCTTTCCATTTTGGAAACCTTCAGGAAAAGAAAGTGACATGTGTGAGCAGAAGAGCCCACATGGACGCAGCCCTATGTAAATAACAATGTTGCATGCAGAAATTTAGTAAATGCATTATTTTCCTAGCAAGTGAATGGGAGAATGATACATGTATCAAATTCCTGCCTGCAGTGCAGGTATTAAAGATACAGTCGCCTCCATTAGAAAAATTGATAATCTTGTATTTAGATCATAACATCTTAGTTCACGACACTGACAAGAAATAAAACTGCATTATCATACTTTTTGTTATACAATTACACGGTCCCTTTGTGTGCTTAGCTTCTGAGTTGCCTTTCATCCTGCCCTTTGTCTCTTTTTGCATGGAAATGGATGCCTCATAAAGAACACTATCAAATTCAGTTACTGGTAAAAAAAGGATCCCATTTCAAAGGTGGAGGGGGAATTGACACATTCTGAGGGATGACGAGTTTGTGAGCCTGCCTGTTTCTGTTTCAACATGGCTGCATTGCTGAAATATTAAAGCTGGTGGCATACTGCTAAATCCCTTTGTACACACTCTCTTAAGAATTCTACAGTGTGGATAACCTCCAACCTTCTGACTACAGTATATGCAAAGCAGGATCCTGAATAAGAGCATTGTGTTGTAAAAAAAAGTTAGGATGATGGACGAATAAAATCTCACCCTACTGGTTACTTGGAACACTCAATATTCAAAGCATGTTGGAGAGAAAAGAGCTCATTATGACTCACGTTTCATTAATTAGATGTAAATTAACATATTTAGTCTCTTAACACAAAAGAAGGTAACAGGAATTCAGAAAGCCAAGGGGACACAGGAATTCTAATGAGATGAAAACATAGGCAAGAAAGGTATGAGAGATTCCAAGGCACTCTTGGACTTGAGCAGTCTTGTACACAGTCAGTGAGTATTTGGCGTTTTGAGCATTGTGTTTAGAATAAGCACATTCTTCTCTAGAGTTGATAAGGCATCAGTCCTTTGGAACAAGACACACTAAACATAGTTCCAAAAATATGTATTGAATTGTATTGTATGCATATATAGAAGGAAATCCTATTAAGTTTAATGCAGAAGTGGACAATTTGTTCAATGTTGCTGGACTCTCACCATCTTACAACACTTTCCATGTGGACTAGGGCTAGTGGGAGCTGGAGAACACATTATAACTCCTTGGTCCCTGTTGTGATGGAAATTATTCTTGAATGAGTATTTATAGGATAGGACAACCTGCATGTCTGGAAGTAAAATCCAGTAAATCCAATGGGACTTTTTAAAAAGTTGCCCTTCCTAAGACTGTGTAGAGTAAAATTACCAATTGGGGAAAAAAAGTTAAAACATGGATCATGAAATTTTCGCTTTTTTAAGGTCACTGCTTCTCAAAGTGCTGATCTATGGTCTACTACTGATTCATGAGCTGTCATCTGCTGGTCCTTGGAGAGTTTCATGGAAATAAATAAATAATTGCAGTCACTAGGCACAAAAATGACACAGGTCCCTGGCACATTGGTTGAGGGAGGATTGCCAGTCCCCCACCTCAGATAGTTTAGGACGCACTGATTTAGATGATGGTTAAAAGTTATTTCTGAACTGAATGTTTTATTGAGTTTTAGAATTGTTTTGAGCCTCTGATTTTAAATATGTTATTAATGTGTTGACTCTTGTTTCAGTACAGTATTTTGTATTTTAATGTTTTCATTTTATGTTCTGAATTTTATTGGTAGTCCCACCTGGAACTAGTCCACTTTTGAGTATTCATACAACAAATGAGTCAGTGGATCTACTCCACAAGGAGCTTTCAGTGAGATTCAGGCCATTTGTTATGAACATTTTTGGTAATATTAGGGGTAGAAAATAGTATAATAAAACAGATACATGTCATGTATAAAATAAAATTTAGATGTCCCTTGTCAGTTTTCTTTTTAGTACAGCGATACAAAATTGTATGTAGCCCAGCATAGTACTTGCTAATCATGTCACTAAAAATAAATGTCACTATACATAAAACCTGTATTTCATCACTGTATTCTATTATTTCTAATCCAGTGCTTTGCATCACAATAATCTCCTCCTCCTCTTCTATTCAACCCCCAAAACTGAGACTCAGGGCCTGGGAAGGTATTTTAGGCAAGCATGGTGTTGGAAACTGTAATGATAACGGACACCTCCTGCTAGAGTTTTGTGCAAAACAGCAGCTGACTATTACAAACACCATCTTTCAGCAGAAAGATAGCCTGAAGACAACCTGGATGCATCCCTGATCCAAACACTAGCACCTCATTGACTATATCCTAGTGCACTAGAGAAATATTCGCGATGTCCGTCATACCCGAGTGATGCCCAGTGCAGAATGTCAAACAGATCATCGCCTCTTAAGATGCAAACTAAATCTTAATTTTCAGTTGAAACCTAAGAGGGGTGGTATCCTAAAGAGGAGACTCCAAGTCAACAATCTTCAACAAGCTGCCATGAGAGACAACTTCCAGGCAAATTTGCAAACAAAACTTGAAGACCATCCTGTAGACTCTTCTCCTACAGTGCTTTGGCAACATATCAAAAACAGCATCCTGCAATCTGCGGAAGAATTCTTAGGATTCTCCCTCAAGAAAAACCAAGACTGGTTTGATGAAAACAACCAAGAGATCCAGGAGCTGTTGGCAAAGAAGAGAACTGCTCACCAGGCACACTTCGCCCAGCCATCCTGCCATGTAAAGAAAGCAGCCTTTTTCCTCACATGTAGTCAACTCCAACAAAAACTCCAAGACATTCAGAACAAGTGGTGGATCAATTTAGCAGAAAAGACACAACGTTGTGCAGATCTGGGTGATTCCAGAGGATTTTATGAAGCTCTTAAAGCAGTGTTTGGACCTACATATCAGATCCAAAGCTCCCTATACAATACAAATGGTCAAACACTAATCACAGATAAAGCTTCCATTCTGAACCGATGGGCTGAACATTTCCAAGCCTCTTTAGTGCCAACCGAGTAGTTCAAGACTCAGCTATTCAACATATGACACAACAACCAATGAAAAAGGAATTGGATATAGCTCCCACTTTGGAAGAAACCGTTAAGGCCATACAGCAGATGAAAAATGGCAAAGCTGCCGGGACTGATGGAATTCCACCTGAAGCTTGGAAACATGGAGGTCATGTACTCCATGCTAAATTCCACGAGCTCCTTGTGAGTTGCTGGGCAAATGGCTAACTGCCATCAGATCTCCGAGATGCAGTCATCATCATCCTGTACAATAAAAAAGGAGCAAAATCGGATTGCTCAAACTATCAAGGTATAACACTGCTCTCCATTGCTGAAAAAATCCTTGCAAGGATACTGCTGAACAGATTAGTCCCTGCTATTGCAGAAGAACGTCTTCCGGAAAGCCATTGCGGCTTTAGAGCTAATAGGAGCACTACAGATATGGTATTTGCCCTTAGACAACTGCAAGAGAAATGTAGAGAGCAGAACAAAGGACTCTATGTAACATTTATCGACCTCACCAAAGCCTTCGACACTGTGAGTAGAAAAGGTCTGTGGCAGATCCTGGAATGACTAGGATGCCCCCCCCCCACAAATTCCTCAGAATGATCATCCTGCTACATGAAGG
>NW_024802940.1:2824992-2825458 GCF_019175285.1 Sceloporus undulatus | reverse complement strand
GGACTGATGGAATTCCACCTGAAGCTTGGAAACATGGAGGTCATGTACTCCATGCTAAATTCCACGAGCTCCTTGTGAGTTGCTGGGCAAATGGCTAACTGCCATCAGATCTCCGAGATGCAGTCATCATCATCCTGTACAAGAAAAAAGGAGCAAAATCGGATTGCTCAAACTATCGAGGTATAACACTGCTCTCCATTGCTGAAAAAATCCTTGCAAGGATACTGCTGAACAGATTAGTCCCTGCTATTGCAGAAGAACGTCTTCCGGAAAGCCATTGCGGCTTTAGAGCTAATAGGAGCACTACAGATATGGTATTTGCCCTTAGACAACTGCAAGAGAAATGTAGAGAGCAGAACAAAGGACTCTATGTAACATTTATCGACCTTACCAAAGCCTTCGACACTGTGAGTAGAAAAGGTCTGTGGCAGATCCTGGAATGACTAGGATGCCCCCCCCCCCCAAA
>NW_024802940.1:2819785-2819992 GCF_019175285.1 Sceloporus undulatus | reverse complement strand
CAGTTATGGAGGGGGGAGCCTCTGTCTTCAGGCTAGCCCCTGATGGAGCTGGGCCAGCCTATTCACTCCCTCCCAGGCCGAAAGATGACAGTTATGGAGAGAGGAGCCTCTATTTTCAGGCTAGCCCTGGTGGAGCTGGGCCAGCCTATTCACTCCTTCTCAGGCTGAAAGATGACAGTTATGGAGGGAGGAGCCTCTATCTTCAGG
>NW_024802940.1:2782571-2819760 GCF_019175285.1 Sceloporus undulatus | reverse complement strand
TCGATCGATGTTACTAACACTGCTCTCCATGCTGAAAAACATCCTTCAACCGGATACTGCTGAAAAGATTGCTCCCTGCTATTGCTGATAAAGCTTCGGAAAGCATTGCGGGCTTTGTGAGCGAAGAGGAGCACTACAGATATGGTAGTTTCCCTTAGACAAGCAGAGAAATGTTTAGAGAGCAGAACCAAAGGACCTCTATTGTCACATTTATCGACCTCACCACAAGTCGAATGTGAACAGTAGACAAGTCTGTGGCAATTCCCTGGAATGACTAGGATGCCCCCCACCCCAATTCCCTCCAGAATGCCTATCTCTGCCCTACTGAAGGCCAGCAAGTCAAGTCGTATGGCGACGCTCTCTTGGAGCCCTTTTTAATAACAACGGTGGGAAACTAAGGTTGTGTTTTCCCTCCACGCTTGACAATCTTCTTTAGCATGATGACTTCCAAAGGGCTACGGCAGCATCTAAAGACGACGACGGCATTATATCCGCTTTACTGTACTGCTGGTAGCGGTTCTAATTAAGCACGTGAGTGCCTGTTTTGCGACGATGTGCCCCTTCTGTTGCCCCTACGGAAGCCAGCTCTGCGCACCTAAACATCTTGTTTTGACCAGCTGCAGCAGCTGTTGGACTGTGAAGTCAGTCTGAAGAAAATGGAAGTTCTCTTACCAGCCGGCACCTCAGGAAGAAACACTAACCCTCCCCCCAATCACGTCGGGCCATCTGTGCCTTACGTCCGTCCAGCCAGTTTCACTACCTGGGTAGGCATAATTCCTCAGATGCAGATTGATAAAGAGATCGATCACAGATGGCAAAGGCATATAGTGCATTGGGAAGTCTTCACACAAGAGTTTCCTGGACGTAACCAAACCCACTTGAGCCCAAGCACCAAAATCAGTGTGTAGTAGAGCAAGTGTAGTAGTAGTAGTAGTGTAGTACGTAATAATAATCATTAATAAGAATAAATATAATAATAATAATTTTATTTGGTATAGTGTTCCTTCAAAGATCTAAGAGCGTTCACAAAACATACAAGATACATGTCACATGCTACCATGTCACATGTAATGTAATTCTCCCCCTTTATGGGTCTGAAACATGGGTCACATATCGCCAACAACCATTAAGAATCATTTGAAAGATTTCATACAGCATATGTTATGCAAAATTCTAATCATATAACTGGAATGACTATGTGATGAATGTTGCTGTAATTGAGAAGCAGGGATCACCAGCATTGTGGCCCTGCTATTGAGGCACAGCTGCCGCTGGGCAGGACACGTTTTTATGGATGAAGGATCATCGCCCTCCCAAAAATATTCTATGGTGAACTTCGCCACGGTTAGCGTAAGAGGGGCGCGCCCCACAAGAGGGATACCAAGGACTCCCTGTGAAACAACATATCAGGCTCGGCCAAACTTGATAACAACACATGGTCTGCCCTGGCCTCGCATTCTCCAGGAGGCATGGAGCGCACTATCACGATGCTGCAGCTTTTTCGAAATCACGCCGACTGAGTTGAAGAGAAACTACAACGAAGAAAGAACCGCAACCTGGAAACATCATCAAGGAGAATTTCGCTGTGCTTTCTGCACACCGCACATGTTTAATCCCAGAGATTGGAATTTTAGTCACCAACGCACTTGTACCAAAGCGCGGGATGAGGGGTCTTCCTGAATCTCGTCACGAAGCCAATGGCCAGAGAGAGCTCTGGTGATACGCCTCTCACCAAGTTTGTCCTTGGAAAGGACATTCTTTAACCTATAATAATGTGGAGGCCCTGATAGAGGAGGGGATTCTCCAGATTTGGGCAGATATTTTCTCTGAGTGCTGATTTTTAAATCTAAAAAAAAGATAACTTGATGTAATTTAAAGATTAATTGAAAGGCCTAATCAACATAAGTAAAAAAAATCTATGTTGGAAATCCCGCTATTTTCTGATATTTGTCCTCTCCATCACACTCTTTCATAAACACAAACATGGTATCTTAAAAGTTTGCAGTTTGTGAAGCACGAACTGTGTTTCAAAAACTGAAGAACCAGAATGTGCTTTTAGAAAAGGTTGTGTTATAGCAAGAAGACGTAGTAACTTTTCTAGTGCAGTACAGAAATGCCTAGAAAGATAGATTCAACTGCAATATTTAAATAAAGGTTGAATAAAACAAAACAGTTTTACACAGATGGAGTCAAGCTTTGCTTTTTAGTTTGTTAGCATTTCAACTGGACGGCGGCTGCTGTGGGGTATTTCCCCCGAGTAATGCGGTTAGTGTAATACCGAGGGGTGCCAATGCTGGTTTCATGGAGATGCCAGTTATAAGACTGGGCTATGTAGTGGCATTGAGTCCCGCACTTCAAACACGATGCTACAGGTGTAAAACTGTGTAATAGCGGCTTTAAGCGGTGAAACTGGTTGTTTAACCGGTCCATGGTGCAGTGCGGTTTATTACGTTTACCATGTTGTGTGCATCCGACGTTCGGGTCGACATAAATTAGTTGTTATAGTGTGTGTGAACATGGCAGGGTTGTGAGCGTTCATAAACAAATAAAACAAACAAAGAGAGATTAGCCTTTCTTTGTTCTTTGGTATTCTTCGTAGGACTGGACGGCAGATATGGCCTAAACTAATCCTAAAAGGCATCGATCACATCGGATCTGTGGAAGCTAAGCAGGAGCATGCGGTGGATAGTACTTGGACAGTAGACTGTCAGCAACTACAAGGGGCGGTGTAGGCCTATGTTTGAGAAGAATTGGAATTGGCAAAACAACGTTCTCTGAGTACTCCCGTGGCTATGAAAATCCGATTATAATTCCTTGGGCTATATAAGTCAGTATCAGCTTAAAGTACATGTAATAGACACTTGGAAGCAATAAAAATATGAAAATGTTGAGTTTTATAATTGAATTGGCGAGAAACAGGGGGTAAAATGGGTTTTTTACCACCTTATTTCCATGTGCCCCATGTTTCTCGTCAGGCAGCAGCAGCAGCAAGTGCAGGCGGAAGGAACAGGAAGAGCAGAGGCAGCAAGGGCTCGGTGAAAAAAGCCAACGGGGAGGCAGGTGCGGGAAGGCAGAAAAGGAATGGGGGCCCGGAGAGGGAAAAAGCAACGCGGGGGGCCCAGGACTTCTACAAAGGAACGCGCATAAGGGGGAGGAGGCGGACTAGTGGGGGTAGGAGCGAGGAGACGAGGAGGGGAGGGAAAGGGGGGAAACAACGCAGCGGCGACAGGTCAGTGGATGGGGGGTAAAACCTAGCGGGGCCATGATCTCACCATAGAGCCGCATCCGCAATAGAACGCTGCGGGCATCAGAATGTGTAGCAACAAGCCATGGAAACTTAACACTGGTGATATTTTGTCCGATCCCACCACCACTCTTTAATAAACACACCCCTATATCTAAAAATAACTTAGCAGAGCATGTTGAGTTACATTGTACTTATTCGGGACATGAATTGATTATAAGTAACTCAGTTATGGCCGAGACGATGGGCTGAAAGGGGTGTGGCGGTGGCAATACTAGGGTTCCCGGACCGTGCAGCAATCGCATTGGTACGGAACACCATAGTATGTACTGGTGGTGGCCTGATGGCAGCGGCTCGTCCAACAGGAGCTGCCATATCTGACATAAGGGCATGGAAGCTTCCCATGTCATACGCATCTTTACATCACGAGTGACCAGTGGCGCACTTGCCACGTAACTCGGGCACTGCTAAAAGCACCCAGAAGAACAGGTCTTTTTACTCCAGAGGGGACATTCACACGTCTGGTGGCCGTGGCGGGGTCGCTCCAGAGTTAAAATCGGGTGCCTGCATCACTGCATTCCACCATTTTCAGGGCTGTCTGTACTGCGACATAGTTCCTTTACAAACTATGGGAAATACTGGAGGGAATCAGTGTATGTTCTACATTTGCTCATGGCAGAAAGCCCTGGATTCTATCTGTAATATTCTCCAGATCTTTTTAAAGAAAAAACCCAGTAGATAATGGAGAGATACTGCCTGAAAAATCTGAACTGATGTTGTGAGGGTAGAGTGGACAATAATCTGGCCTGGTATTGAGCCACTTTTACCTATTCTACAGAATCTAACTTTCCCAGTCCATAGACACAGTCTTGTGCGTGCTTTCGGATGTTGTTGGACTGCCACACTCCTAAGTCATAGTCAGATAGCTCAATCGGCAGAGAAATATGGTCCGACCACATTTCCAATACCATACTGGAGTCCAATTATTTCCAAACTCAGATCGACAGAGCCTTGTAATCTTGTAAGGGGGAAGCTTTCCCTTATCTCTCTTGCTAGGCTCTGTTGCACCTAATATTATATTTCCAGTTGTGACCATTTTTGACGCTTTGAATTGAAGGAAAAATATAAAAGTAGAAAAATGGGATTTTATATACTGATGAGAAACTATTCACCTTCTCCCCTCTGTCCCCTCTCTACTCAAGTATCTATTGAACAAGAATTGGGACTACTAAACCAAACTTGTCCATGCGGTTTGTATACTTAGAATTCGACTTGAAAGGATTCCAGTGCCCTCAGATGCACTGCTGCGTGCCACACGGGCTGTGAAGGACATGAAGCTTAGTGAGCTCCTTTTGCAATACAAACTGTTAGTATCCTCTCCTCGCAGATATGTTTCAAGGAATGGAAGCTTGGTTAGCCAGTGCAATGTATACATAGCATGGAGGTACTAAGCAGAGTTTAATTTAAAAACCAACATAAAAAGGTGGCTGCCCGGAGGATCTTATTAAGTTTAAAGTACACAATGGGAGCGCAGGAACCAGAGCTTCTGGAAGACTTAATTTTTTGCTCTGTAACTTCCAGAATCTCCCAGCCAGATAGCATGGCCATGCTGTAGTAGGATTTATTAATTTATCTTATTTATTTTTTACGTTATTTATACCCTGCCCTTCAGCCCTAATGGCTCTCAGAGCAGCTTACAAGTATTATTTTTAATAAGATGGTTCACTGCCCTCAGGCTTACAATCTAAAAGACACGACACAAAAGGAGAAGGGGATGAAGTCCAGTGGTTCTTCTCTTCCTCTGATGCCTGGACCAAGGCAGATGGACTAGAGGGAGGGCTCTTCTTCTTCAGGCTAGCCCTGGTGGAGCTGGGCCTGCCTGGTCAACTCCTTCATAGGCTGGAAGATGATAGTTATGGAGGGAGGAGCGTCTATCTTCAGGCTAGCCCTGGTGGAGCTGGGCCAGCCTATTTGCTCCCTCCCAGGCCAAAGGATGACAGTTATGGAAGGAGGAGCCTCTACCTTCAGGCTAGCCCTGGTGGAGCTGGGCCAGCCTATTTGCTCCCTCCCAGGCCAAAGGATGACAGTTATGGAGGGAGGAGCCTCTATCTTCAGGCTAGCCCTGGTGGAGTTGGGCCAGCCTATTCACTCCCTCCCAGGCCGAAGGATGACAGTTCTTTAGAGAGTTATAATTTAAACAATTAATATTTGCAAACTCTGATTAGAGGACATCATTTAGTTTTAGTGTTAACTTCTCTACAAGTTACAGATGCTCTTTGCACCAAAGAATGAGGCAAGTATTCCACGTTTATGCCCTCTTTTATATGGTGACTGTGTTGTCTCAATTTCAGATGAGTTTCTGGAAGCCTGCCAAGAAGTTCAGACTAAGCTCTAATCTGCACTGAAGAATTAATGCAGTTTGACATCAGTTTAACTATCCTGGCTCAATGCTATGTAATTCTGGGCTCTGTAGGTTTGTGAGATATTTAGTCTTCTCTGTCAGAGTGCTCTGGAGCCATAACAAACTACAAATGCCAGGATTCCATAAAATTGAGCCACGATAGTTAATGGGCCGGAACAGACTGCCAAAAAAGCCTGCTTCTGGGCATCATCGGCACGTGGCATTTAGACACTGTATGTCCCAATGTCAGCAGGAGGCCAGTTTGGAGCCAACTAGCTGCCCAGATGTGGGCTGCTTAATGATGTTCTGGCAGCGTGGCATTTACACGCTGCTGAAGTGTCATGAAGCCACCATGGGACTGTGTCAGGGCTGATAAAGCCAGCTTTTCCCTGGACAAAAAGGGAGCATATATACCGCTCCTTTTTCAGCTGGTTAGGGTTGTGGCATGTGTACGCCATTGCCCCAATCTATTTTAGGAAGGGCTGACTTCAAGCCACCTCTTCTTGACAGTCTGTTTTGCCCCAAAATGATGTCAAACTGCATTATTTTTGCAGTGCAGATGCAGCCTAAGAAGCATATTTCACAAGGTCAGAGACTCTAGTGTGGGGGCCTTGCCTTGGAGCACCACAGACTAAATATTCCCTAAAAACTGGGTTTTATTTAGATGTGGGGACTCATATGAACAGATGCGTCTTAAGATATTCCCTACAAAGGATCATAAAGGTAAATACAGTCAGTCATCACTTTGAAATAGACTCAGAAACCCACTGACCAACTAGAGTGCAACTGACTGTTAACTAATTATTTGGGGTTTTATACCTCTGGACATATCAACATATCAAAGCCTGGAACTTTTTGTACTACCCGGAGTTTCTGAACCATTTTCAAAGGAAATCTTCGAGCAAGAGTTAATTGTATTAATTAGTCCATGAGGTTAGGGCAGCATGGACAATAGTTAACAAATTCCAATGTTTCAGGAAGGGCAGTATCCTACAGATAAAATGGAACTGATAAAGATCACTGTGTTCATTAGGACAATCTTCAAATGCACTGGGAGGAAAAACAAAATCCACATTTTAAAATTCATGCATTTATAGGAATAGACCAGATCAATGCAATTAATGCATTAAAAATTGATCTCTTTTTTTCTCAGTTGTGAATCTCATATTTTCAAATAGATATTATATTAGCACCTAAGTACAGTCGGCCCACCTTATCCATGGATTTTTTATCCATGGATTCTAACATCCACTGCTTGAAAATATTTTTTAAAAAGGGTATAAATTTCAAACAGCAAACTTTGATTTTCTCTTTTATATAAGGGACACCATTTCCAGTGCCATTGTATTTAATGGGACTTGAGCATCCATTAATTTTGTTATCCACGGGGATCCCTGGAACCAAACCCCAGCGGATACCAAGGGCCCACTGTATATAAAATCTCTGGTCATAGTTAGTTCATTATGAATGATGATAAAAGTTTCTTTTCATTTTACTTTCTAGATGTTATGTAAAGTTGTATCAGTTATAGTAGGAGATTGATAGCATCATTTGATTTTTGTGATTGATACCAGCTGAAAGAAAGGCATTTGTTTAACCTCTTGTGTTGATTGAATTGTAGCTACTTCGTATCAGCACCTGTTTGTATGGCCTGGAATCAGAAGAGATTGATGCTGTGTTTTTGGAACTGAGGAAGATTTCATAAGGATAGGAACTTGGGAAAAAAAGATTGATTATTATTTTGAAATTTTCCAATTATTGTATTTTATTATTGATTCATTTTATGAAACAGTACATTTTTAGAAATGGTACAATTTCCCATTCTACCTCACTCATAAGGAGTTTCCCCTGCCATGACACAGACTGTTATTGAAATCTTACCTCTATTCCAGAAATGGTGTACATTGTACCAATTAGGGATGCTATTTGAGAAACATATGCCGTTTCCAAGGGCATCCAGAGGTAATTGTATAGGTTTTGGGAACATGGTCATTTTAAATACAAATTGAGACTTAATATTAGTTTCAGAAGTTAGGAAACACTAATGTATGTACAGTGCTGTGTAAATTTACAGCGCTTTATAAATAAAAGATAATAATAATAATAATAATAATAATAATAATAATATTGTTTTAGACTCTGTTGCTGTAGCGTAGTAGAATCAGGTGAATCTTTGCTATAATCTTGTAACATGAGGAATGACTGGAAAAAAGAATCTGGTGCATGAAAAGAGTACATTTTATAAAAGTTGCTGAATTGGTTGCAATGGCGACTCTCATCCAGTTTTGTTAAAAATAAAAAAGACTCATTTACACAGAGAGAAAAATCAAGTGTTATAAAAAATTTAAATTGCAAGTGATGTTTTGAAATCCAGTATTTACAATAAAATTCCCTGAATAAAAAATGGTACCATGAGAGCTGCAATTTTGTGTGTGCTTTGAAAGTATCGTAGAAGTGACATGGATCCTATAGATTAATAATTTATATATTGCACACCAATATATAGGCCCGATGATACAGACCAGCATCTGGAAAGATCCACTTTCATAAGATGAAAACTGCATCCATCTCAGGGAAATCCGTCACTGTGTGAAACCTTGAATAAATGTATAAAACATGTTTTTAAATGTTGGAAGATGCTGGCAGAGCACAGAGAAAACAAATACTGTATCTCATATAAATATAATATTGTACATCATATGCTATCTGAGGTATAAAATTCATTTTAAATATATTATTTCTCAGATTCAAATTTAAAGATGCTTATCTAGCCAATTGAATGATATAACAGTAGACAGTTCACCCAAATTTAATGCAGTCATTTGCGAAATACCTTTTGAATTAGTATTTTGAAACACATGGGCAGTACCAAAATAGTCAGCAAATATACTCTGTAGTATATTGTCTCCCACTGGCATTAATTTAAATTTTGACCAATTAATCAAAAATCTAGATAGTTCACCAAAGACATTGATCATCCTCACTAATGCTGAAATGGATGTCAGAATTTTAAGAGATAAGCAATAAAGGATCTTAAGCATAAAGGATAATTTTAAAATCTAAGAATAACATACAAAATCATGAATATGAGAATTTGTCTAACAGTGCAAGCCAAAGATTCCAAACATAAATCAAATATCAAAGGTAGAGGTGGATATCCTTGTTTAATGCCTTTCCCAAGGACAGTGCAGAAGAGTCCCACTAGATTGTTGAAACAAATATAGAATCTTAATCCACTTGAAAAATTCTTATGGGAAACCAAATATAAGCAGTGTGACAAGGATAGATTGCCAGTATATTTTGCCAAAGGCTTTTTCAGCATGCAGGGAAAGTGTAGCAACTGGAGCCATTTCACAATGCAAAATTTTAGCACTGTAATCTTATATTAACTGCTGTGGCTCCATGTTGTACAATCCTGGGGCTTGCAGTCTGATGAAGCTTCAGGCATTTGTGACAGAGAATTGTAAGTAAACTGCAAATCTAAGGATTCCATAAAATAGAACCATGACAGTTACAGTGAAATCACAACACTGTAATTGTGTAGGGTGAAGAACTCCTGATCACTTTGAAACAAATCAAGTCAGCTTATTTAAGTTTATCAGCCCCTGTATATGCTTGAGAAATTCCAGTTAGTCTGCAAGAACCAGGAAAATAATAACAGTAGCCTATTAACAAGAATTTACGTTAGTATATCTGTGGCCTCAAACAGATGGCCCAAAAGGTCCACACCGGGACTGTGCCGTTGCTGTTCGCACCAGGACTGTGGCAACCATCTCACCTGAATAACAACATAGGGAGAAACCCTTACATTAGTAAGGCCTTAGGGCAGAAGTGACGCCCACCTTTTTATTTATATTGTGAGAAACAATTTTGGACGAGAAAACGGGGGGTAGAGGGGAAAAATTAAGCAAAAAACCAGAACGGGTGCAAGGATAAAAGTAAAACAGTAACTAGAAATTATTTTAAAATTCACCTAAAGTTCTGGTTGAAACTCCACAGAGAATAAAGTGTGGAATCTGTACAAGGGGAATTATGAATTTGGAAACAGAAATACTAAGTAGCTCTCAAGAAGCGGATAGAAATACAGAAGATGAAACTCTGACTAGAACAGAACTGTTGAACACATATAATAGCAACAGTGAGATCTTGGAAGAAATTAAAAAATTAAGAACGGACATTAGAACTGAAATTAGGGCAGAAATTCGTCAAGAAATTAAAGAATGGAAAAAAGAGTTAAGATTAGAGTTACGGAATGAAATACAGGAATTCAAAGAGAGCTTAATCAGTGCAGTTAAGGAAATACACACGAATCAAGAGAGAATTCTAGAAACAGAAGGGAAATTAACCAGAACTGAAGAAAGGATTGAACAGATAGAAGAGACGCAAGTCCTGGATGAGAAATTCAAAACTTTAATGGATCTAAGAAATAAAGACAAAACTTTAAAAATCCGAGGGCTCCCGGAACAATACAACGAAAATTTAAATACAAGGGTAATTCCAGCATTAGCTTATTACATGGACTGGGTGCCAGAACAATTAGACCTAGAGGTGGATAAAATATACAGACAAAACTCTTGGATCGCCACCAATAAAAAACTTCCTCGAGATATAATAATTCATTTTGGGACTTAATTTTGGAAATTAATTACCAAAAATTTTTTTTTCATGGAAGATTATCCCCAAGAAATTAAGATATTCAAAGTTCTCCCCTCACAAATCTTAAAGAAAAGAAAGGACTACAGTGGTACCCCGGGTTACGAAATTAATTCGTTCCGCCGCCGCTTTCGTAACCCGGAATACTTCGCAAGCCGAAAAACCCATAGGCGCTAATGGGGAAAAGCCGCGATTTCGTGTGAAATAGCGCCGAAAAGCACCAAAATTTTCTTCGTAACCCGAAATAACCTTCGTAACCCGGAACAGTTATTTCCTATGGGATTTTTTCGTATCCCGGAAATTTCGTAACGTGGGTATTTCGTATCCCGGGGTACCACTGTATATGAAATTAACAGAGTTCCTCAAAGAAAACAATATAAAATATCGCTGGGGAAGGTTAGAAGGAGTAATCTTTTTGATAGATAATAAGAAATATTGGATCGATAACACCAACAAAGCGGACGCATTTCTTCAAAAATTTAAACGAAGTGAATCTATTGATAGCACTACATCCTCAGAAGAAGAAAGCTTTAACACTGATCAATTGGTAACAAAAAAACCAAAACAACAGATTCTCAGGAGATTAAAACATCAGAGAAGGAAATCTGAGTCAGATCTAAATTCAAGGGTGCCATTGCTGTTCGCACCAGGACTGTGGCAACCATACGTGCCCAGTCCCAATCCGGGCTGCCCGCCGCAGTATTAAACCGAGCCAGCAAAAAGGAGCTGGTTTTTCCTGCTCTTTTTTGGCCTGGTTCTTCTTGGTTGGGATGGGCTCAGCGCGGCTTCTGGCTGCATTCGGGTCGTGTGATGTGTAAACGCCATACCTCCAACACGACCTGATGGCAGCTCTTTTGACTTATCTTTTTGAGACCTGCATCAACATTTATGAAACCATTAAGTCTGTAATTTTCATATTGTATATAGTTTGCCAGGATAAGAAATCACAATATAAGAAACAGAATATACCAAAAGGATGGCAAAGAACCTGCAAAAAAAAAAAAAAACCTTTTTATAAAAACAGTATCATTTTAGAATGAGAAGATCTTCACTTTGTATCATTCAATAAGAATATTCTTATTTGGGGTCTTCCCTATCCTTTTAAAATTATTTTTAAAAAATAATTATTGGTTTTGTAAATCAACTTCTTTTACTAATCCTTTTCCTGGGTTCCAGTTTATATCTTTGCCCTTTGTATTTTCAAACTAGGACAGCATTTTCTTCTATATAAAATGTTACAGTTAAACATTCAAATTCCAACATCTGTTGATTTATTTGGATAATTAATTTCAACAGTGGCTCTGTAAACTGATTCTCAGTAGAGTGTATGTTTCATATTCTGTTTCCAAAATAAATTTATAAAATTGTATGCCATATTAAGTTTTTGTTTCTTATCACACTTCACAGTTCTTTTTTGTAATAGTTGATTTAAGTGCAGTTTGTGTATGTCATAGAGTCTGCCTATTTTCAATATAATGATAATTGTTAACCATATTTTAATGCACTGAATGAAGAAAGTTATCTGATAGTTTTTACTGCAGTAAGTAATCTGGTCCTACAGATAGGTGAGCCAAAACAAATATTCAGAGCCTGTAGAAAAGTCAATAGTCTTAAACATTTGTTGTAAGTTTTAGTATTTATTTAGAAATTTAGGGGCGAAACAGACTAACAAAAAGGGGTGGCCTCAAGCTGCCCCTTCTGAAGAAGGATTGGATCTGTGGTGAACATATGCCGCACTCCCAATCCGCCTTGAAGCCAGCCAAAAAAGGAGGGGATAAGAGCCACTCCTTTTTCAGGTGTCAAAAAGCCAGCTTTTTGTGCCCTGATGTACCTGGAACCAACTTCAAGACACTCCGGCAGCTTCCAGGCGGCTTCAAGGCATCATTGTGATGTGCAGTGTGTAAACGCCAAGTGCTGCTGATATCCTGAAGCTGTCCTTTATGGGCTGTCTGTTCGGCCAAATATAGTTGGTGGTCTGCAATGTGGTGAATAGGATATTGCAGGATGACAAAGCTAGCCCCATTCTATCCCCAAACTGAATACAGATTAGTTATGGATCCATAACTGCAATGCAGGATGTCAGTCAGTATTTGTATGCCAGTGTTTAATCTACTGAAATTAACAAAGTGGCCTCTCATCTCATTTAAAAATAAAATAAAAAAATAAGCCTATTTCCAGTTGCAAGTCCCAATTGGGTGGTGTACAGTAAATCAATAATTAAGTAAATCTCAGTAGGTCTCCTCTAGTCCAAACTAGGAATTGGAATTAAACCTAAATCAGTATAGCACATAAAATGAATAAATATATAAACCATCAGGAAAATATAGCACACAAAGAACAATGAAAGAATAATGCAGTGTTAATGACATACGGTGTCTAGGCAACTGTTCCCACCTAATGACTGTAGTACTATGAAATATATGCTGAAAGGGACTCTCTGGTGTAACCAGAGTGCCGGCACAGCTAAGGCCCTAACTTTGTTTGTCACCCACTTACATCCATAGGCAGAGATAAACTGAGGAAGGGGCACTGAAAAGTACTGTCATAACAGATGAACAGTTCGTAGGGAAGCATCTCCCTTTGTAAGAACCTTCCAGTAACAGTGCTTTATATCTCAAAAGTCTGTCTCATCTTGGCCATCAGCTAAATCCCTGCTTTTGGTGCCTTTGAAAGCAAGGATGAGACACTGCAAAAATGTTCTCCTCACCTGGTAGGAGAGTGTAATCTTTCCTAGCACTTGTACTGGTGACAAGAATTTTTGCATTGACTGCATAATTAAGTAGAATTATGACAACGTCTATTTCTTTCTGTGGTCTTTTAGAGATTACAAGAATCAGGTGGTCTGTTTACATTTTTTGGAACTATTACTTGATCTTGTGCTTTATATGGTATGTAGGGGGGCATGTGTACTTGGTTTCTGAAGGGAAAAGGAGCACTTTGTTTTGTGGAGACATTCAGCACCAATTGCAGGGTGACTGACAAGAGAGAGGGAGAAGTGATCTTGGTCTCACTTTTGTTCTAGAGCCGAGAAATCTCACAGGGCTTAAAAGTTTATAATTGAAGTGTGTTGTCTTGTTGATATAACCTAAACTGATGAGAACAAGGAAATATTGAATATTCTTCACATGCCTACTATCAGCAGTCTAAAATGAAGTTACATGTAGGAGATGTCAAACCATGGACAGGTCCGTCAGAGTGAGGATTCATGCCTAGTGTGCCAAGGCCCCACTTCATATGCTGAGAGAGAGATTCTTTATGGCACTTGATTAAATCTTGCAATATTGAGTACACACGGCTTAGTAGGAAATCATGTGTCCTCCCATTACCGGTGAGAACAGCATTCTTATAGAGTTTTACAATTGTATCTATGACATTAGAGCAAACAGTGATTGGAAGCAGGGTTGGGGAGTAGTGGTAATTTTGGGTTACTCCTTGTTCTACCTGGAGTAAGATATTTTTTCTTAATGTTACTCCTACTCCTGTAAAAACCTCTTACTCCTTACTCCTACATCCCAGCCCTGGGGGAAAGCCCCAGGTGCTTTGCAAGGCTGGTGTGTGTAAATGTAAGCGTCTCTCTTTGCCTCCCAGTCCCTTTACCAGTGCAATATAATAAAATTGTTTTTTGGTATTTGCATGTACAATGTCATAATAGGAATTAGGAATAACAAATGTATTTTGTTATTCCTTATTCCTATTCCTATTTCAGTAAAAGTCTCTTACTCTTTTACTCATTACTCGTATTTTCCAGCCCTTATTGGAAGACAGCATTTTACATAATCTAAGCTCGTGAACACTGCATGGACACTAACTCCTGATTGGCTGCTCAACCTTTGCTTACCACATCACATATATTTTTTTTGCTTATGCCAGGCAAAACTGAACTCATCTATTGTGTATTCACCCCTCAGAGATATGTTATCAGTTGTAGCTGTACTCCCTAAGTTCCCAAGGAAAGGAAGGTTGATTGCTTCCTCAAAGAACCAAGCATCAAAGCTCAAGGCTTCTGCTTGACTTAGAAAGGTCATACTGTAAGGTTTCAGGCCTACTTTCTGTCATTTGGCTATCAAATCCCCCCTTCAAAGGAATTGATCACTTATTGAGCCATGACCTTCATTCTCATTTTGTCCAATTTCTTGAGCGATAGCTCTTCTATTCTGTTTTCTTGTTTCCATGTTTGAACCTACACAAAATTCCCTTTTTAGAACCTCTAGTAGCCTCATAGGTTTTGCCATCACACTAAGTGTGGAAATCCAAATTCTGCAGAATCCTGCCATTATTAAAAACCTCTTAGCTGCTATGGACAGCTATCCTGCAGATAGCCTTTTTTTCTATCAGGTCCTAGCTTCAGCTAGCCCTGTGACAAGTCCAATCTCAGATATCTCATTTCTGTCCTTGCAATCTGTGCCTTCTTTTTGGATACTTTATAATAATCAATCTCAGAAAGTTCAGCAATGTGATAGTGTTTTCCAAGCATACACCCATGTTTTTTCCACCAGCTATAACATATTATCCACATAATGCAACACAGTTTCTTGCTGAGAAGGACACCATTTGGACAGATCTGAACTCAGGGCTGTTCCAAACACAGTGGAACTGTTGTTGAAACTCTGGACCAGAACCCTTCACTTTAATTGGACTTTCCAGCCTAAAACTGGGTCTTCCCATTCAAATCAGATATTTCTTGACTGTCCTGCTCTACTGGAATGCAAAAGAAACCATCTCTCAAATCCAGAAACAAAAATAATGTATCTTCAGGGTCAGTTATAGCAAACAACGTGTAAGACTTGGAATGATGGATGATGGAATGTACAGTCACTGTAATAGCATTTACTGCTCTCAAGTTTGGCACAAAATGGTATTCTGTACTATTAGCATATTAATGGGAAGAATAGGAGAATTAAAAGTCCATATTTTAAAAACTTCTCAAGCACAGGCTTTAAACCCCTTCAAACCACCAATCTGATAGGATACTGACACACACAAACTGGCTGGGCCTTTGGTTTCAGTTCCGTTCTTACAGGTGTAATAAATCTTCCCTTTCTTGGTACCACTCCTGCTCAAATCAGGATAGACAGCATTTAGGACATTTTCTGGTATTTCCTCTACCTTTTTCTCCTCTAACAAGGCTGTTTGAAGTCTTCATCCCTTATCTCTCGGGACTCTCAAAGTGATCTTACTGCTTTTTCCAAAATCAACACGAACATCTAGTTTGCAAAGTAAGTCTCCACCTAGTAAAGAAGATTCTGGCATGTACAGGAACTGGTGAAATAGTCTGGCATTTCCATTGTTCAACACAAATGGACTATAAAAGGCATGTAACTATTCAGACCAGACACTTCAACAACAGGAACTATGAACTTGCTCAAAAGTCTTCTAAAGTTAGTTACTACAGAGTGAGAAGCTAAACTGTCTAGTAGAAAATCTACCAGTCTGTTTTCCACATTCATTGGAATCAGGGGCTTCTTGTGGAAACCTGTACAACAGAAAATGCCCTGGTTCAATTCATTTGGACTCAGAAAGCTATATCATTTCCTGGGCCGTATTGCCTTAGAGCAAACCATGTTCTTCTCCTCAGTAGTCAAAAAATTATTCATTAAGACATGACACTCCTTCCAGCTGGTATTATGTGCAAGCACAATGGTAGCAAACAAATCAGACACCTTGTCCCAATTCTCCCTGTAGGATCCAATTTTTTTAAGTCACTAGTAGTGAAAGGGGTGTGCAATAGGACCATGCAGCAGGCTGGCAAAACATGCTTGATTAGTGGAGCTTTGGATGGCTGGGAGATGCCCAGCATTTCACCTATACTGAACTACAGCATTAATTTCCCCTTATCTTTGTCAGAATCCATCATCTGTGGCACATAGGATCTAGACAGATGGGTGGCAAACTCTGCTATGTATCGTTGCCGCAGCAACCAAACCATGCAGGCAGAAAGAAGTCGCCTATAGCGACATCTTTTTTGAGACGTCATAAGGACTGCAGCACAGCCTTATGACGCCCCTTCCTGCCAGTGATGTCCGTATGCTGTGCATCGCGTATGTAACCATGATAGTGATGCCTGTACATACTAGGGATCGGGAGCATACGGTTGCTGCGCACTTCTGAACCCTGGAATTGGCGCCGGCATGCTGCTTTTCCCGCCTGTATGTACTGCGCCATAGTTTACAAACAATTAAGGATTATAGGTGAGGGAGAAGGCAGAGTGGGATACAACCGAGTTGAAGCTATAGCCACTCCTCTTCCCAAAGTTGGGCTTGCCCAAGCCAATGGACTGGAGGGTTGCATTTCAACAGGCAAAACTCTGCAGTAGGTCTCAAATCTGAAACAAAGTGCCTCCTCTCTCCCTCCCAGTCCTCCACACAAGGTGCCACAACAGCATTTCCATCAGGGGCTAGCCTGAAGACAGAGGCTCCCCCCTCCATAACTGTCATCCTTCGGACTGGAAGGGAGTGAATAGGCTGGCCCAGTTCCATCAGGGCTAGCCTGGAAGAAGAGACTCCTCCCTCCATAACTGCCATCCTCCGACCTGTCAGGGAGTTGACCAGACAGGCCCAGCTCCATCAGGGCTAGCTGGAAAAAGAGTCTCCTCCCTCCATAACTGTCATCTTCCGGCCTATGAGGGAGTTGACCAGGCAGGCCCAGCTCCACCAGGACTAGCCTGAAGAAGAAGAGCCCTCCCTCTAGTCCATCTGCCTTGGTCCAGGCATCAGAGGGAGAGAAGAACCACTGGACTTCATCCCCTTCTCCTTTTGTGTTGTGTCTTTTAGATTGTAAGCCTGAGGGCAGGGAACCGTCTTATTAAAAATAATAATTGTAAGCCGCTCTAAGAGCCATTAGGGCTTGAAGGGCGGGGTACAAATAACGAAAATAAATAAATAAATAAATATTTCTTGTATCACAAGTCTCATCTCTACTCAAATGATTAAAAGCAGCAATATACAGCATTTCATCTAATGTTCCATGATGACGTAGGAACTGTTACAACTTTATAATTACAATAGGATTCAAAGAGCCAATTTTTTTTTGGGGGGGGGGGTCGAACAGACCCTTTCCAATCCATTTTGACCTGTGAATGTTCCCAGTTTTTTCCCAATTTGCCAAGGTGCACCCTAGAGGAGCTCTGGGTGGTATTTTGGACTGGCAGATGCCCATTTACCAGAACGAGACAGGGGAGATGATGCCCAGCTCGGTCCCAACTTTTTTCCAGAACCAGAAGCCCTCCTGCTTTTCTTCACAGAGAACCATTTGTGTCAGTTAAGGTCATTTGCTTTTCTTCACAAAGAACCCCAACGTCTATGCTGATGGACTTACTCTCCCCATTAGACATAAACAGAAGTTTTCCTCCTCAGCAACCCCCAGACAAGGCCAGATCTCTCACTGAGACATTGCACCTTTGAGTCAGAGTGGTACGATGGTCACCCAGGCCAAGTGGAGTTGGTTTTCCAAGGAAACTTCCCTAGGTGACCATTAGGTCCATCTCATTGTTGGCCCAGACAGTCATTCCCATTTTTGGACTGAGCAAGGTCTGCAATTTAGCCTCCAAAAAAATAAATAAATAAATAAAAAAAACAAAAAAAAAAAACCCTCCACAGGCCATCACAGGCCCTTCGTGGTTGCCAAAAGCATGTCACCTTAAACCTCAGACAGGCCCTTCAGAGTGAGGGTTCGTGCTCGGTGTGCCAGGGTGCCAATTCACATGCCGAGAGAGAGATTCTTTATAGCACTTTATTAAACCTTGCAAAATTGAGTACATGTGGCTTAGTAGGAAATCATGTGTCCTCCCATTACTCATGAGAACAGCATTCTTATACAGTCCTATAACAGTCAACTTCAAAACAAAGAATAAAAGGAACTTGTTGTGACAGTTCCTTCTTAAAGACCTAGGTTGTTTTTACCTTCCAACCTCAGAAGTCTCCATGTCACTAACACTTGCCCTGCTTTTACCTTTCTTTCTTTTCTTTTCTTTTCTTTTCTTTTCTTTCTTTTTTTTTTTTTTTTTTTGTTTTTTGTTTTTTGCACTATTCTTAAGTGTATAAGGGCCAGGGCCCCAAGTGTTTCCCTAAACCACTTTCAATAATTTAGCCAGTGTGTTTATTTTTTTTCCCACAGTTTATGGTAATCGCTTCAGTCAGAGTCAACCACTGCAAAATAAACAGTAGCTTTTATTGGGAAACACATAGAAGTAAAGTATCTGATGTGAGTTAACTTCAAGCATAGTATGATTACATTAACATCAAACACTTGGCAGGCTTTTAACTGCTCTTCACCCTGCTCTCGCTGTCTAAGACTTCTGGGAATTGAAGTCCAAAACATCTGGAGACTGAACTGTCACAATTGACTTTGCATTTTTCAAAGGCCACCTCTTGTCCAGAGGCCCTGCCCATCAAAACAGCTGTCCTGGGTTTGACTCCTCCTGTGCTGTCTGTTGCCTGGCAACTAGCTATTAAGCTTTCCTTCACCTCAGACCATCCCGCTTTTAAAGGCACTCTGCCACACTTGTGAACTTTTTTTTAATCAATACTTTTTATTGAGTTTATACATGAAAATCTCTTAAACCAAAGACATAAACTAAGACAACCTTAATTAACCAAATACAACCCTGTTGCTCCCCCCCATGCTTGTCTACATCCCTCATCTGCTTCCCACACTCCCCCACCGAAGACTTGATCTTCTGCGTACTCCTTGACCAGTTTTCTCTACATTTACTCCTTCCCATGTATTCGCAAGGTTAAACAGTTTTTGTTACTTCAAAAGTTTTACAAGGTTAAACAGTTTACTTCAAAACTCAGCAGCTGCTCATATTGTCATCCCTTCTCTTTTTTTAAGAAACCAAATAAATGGATCCCCATCTTTCAAAAATTCATCTGGTGATTTTTGTCTAATCATTATGGATAGTTTTTGCATTTCTGCCAACTCTGATGTTTTTAATATCCATTCTTCTTCGGATGGTGTATCTGGGCATTTCCATTTGCTGGCATACAATACTCGAGCAGCAAATATCATATAATGAATGACTTTATAATTCAAGCAGATAATCTGGTCATTTGCCATCCCTAGTAAAAATAACTCTGGACATAAGTCAATATTCATTTTGAATATAATCTGCAACAAATTTTGTATTTACTTCCATAATGTCTTCGCTTTATCACACGTCCACCATAGGTCGTAAAAAGATATGTATAGTCACATTTCCAAGATATTTCTTTTGTGAACTTTTCAACTGAATAAAACAATGGCAATGAGGATTACTTTGCAAAGAGTAGTCAGTCCTCCACATTCAGAGGGATTAGGTCTGTAGGGCCCCTGGAAAAGTGGGAGAGAAAAACACATTTTTCTAGGCCCCTTCAAACCTTAACTCTTAATATTTAATGCCACTTGCCCACTTCTTTCTTCGGAATGAGACCCTGCAGTAGCACTTATGCTCAGTCGTTCCAAAAGCAGAAGTGTATGGCTGGCAAGCTCTCCTGGAGAACACAGCTGCCACTCCTTCTGCCTTTGGAAGGAGCAAGGAGAGCAGAAAAGTACTTCTGTTCATGCCTTTCAAAGGCAGAAGCCAGTGGATGGTGGGCTTCCCTGTCTCTGGGGTATATGGCACCTTCCCCTTTTGACACTGGAATGAGCAAAGGCAAAGTTTTGCTTACTGGAGATAGTGGAGTCTATCAGCCTTAGGGCCTGCCTTTAGAAGGAGTGAGGAGAAACATCTTTCCCTTCTTGCTCATTCCAAAGGTTGAAGTGGATAGGTGGATGGCAGGTTCACCTGCCTCCGAGGAACATGGCAACAGTCCTTTTTGCCTTTAGAACGAGCAGGGGAAACAGAAAGCCATTTCCCTTTACTCCTTCCAAGGGCATACGCCAAAGGCTGGTGGGCTTCTCTACCTCTGGGGAACATGGCAGCCACCCCTTCAGCCTTTGGAACAAAAGAGGACAAGCACTGTATCAGGGCATCCAAGGTGCTTGTGCTCATTCATTCCAAAGGCAGAAGCAGTCTAATCTAGAAGGAAAAAAAGACCCCATTTAATTATTGACGCCAAACACGCAAATAACAAAATCTACAAAATTTAAACCCACAAATGTTGAGCTTTGACTGTACTTCTTCGATGTTGTAGTGGAACATCTATCTTAACTATTAGAGAACAATCATGCCCCTATCTGGCATGTACTCTGTTTTGCATAAAGAGAGCTGGTAGATCACTTGTCATAGGTTGTGTATAGGTTTTTTGCTGGACCCTTGTGTAGCAGCATACAGAATTCTTTTTGTTGTGGGTGCTTCTTGCATGGCTCTTGGGTCTTTGTTTTGTGTTTCAGAATGATTGCAGTTTAAAAAAAAAAAAGAATGGCATTATCCACTAAATGACATTCAACCATCCCTTCTCACACATCCAAGAGCATAAACATTTATGTACATCACATATGTATCACAGAGATAATAAATGGGAAATTCTTGCAAAACCAGTATATTGCTTCTCCATTCCATTATGTTCAATCTTTGTTTAGCCTTATTCTCTTTAATTATTCCAATTGGAATGGACAGCCAATGTGTCATAATAGCTTCAGTATACTGTTTTAAGCTGCATAAAGACTTCAAAAAGCTTTGATTTCATTCATCTGTCTTCTCTCTGCCTCCCTCCTCTTCCCCTTTAGTTCACCTTTTCATTGTTTTCTCTTTCTTTATATTTGCTATATCTGTGTGTCTTGATTCAAGGAGTGTTTGGAATGTTGACTTGGTTTTGAACAAAGGCAAAAACACCATTATAATGAGTTTGTGAATAGAGGTATGCATTGCAATAGGCTACAACACTGATGTATTCTATGGAAAATATGGCAGGGCAAGTATTCAATGTGAAACAGAAAATAAAAGATGATGTTCCATGTTGTGTTCAGAGGCATGGGTTCACATGAAATATGTAACAGAAATGGATTGTGCTGCAGATGAATAGAAACAGTTATTTTACTCAGTGCAATAGAATTTCTGAGACATTAGTTTGCAAATATTTACTTTACTCACTACTTTTTGGAAGATTTGGCAAATTGACTAACTGATTACTGCTGTTACAGAAAGCATGCAGTCTTGTAATCTAAATGTTAATTTGCTCATAGAGTTTCATTCTCTTCTGTGCAAAGAGAAGGAAAAGAGAAAAATACATTCCTGATTCCAGTTGTTGTAATTATGCCAATTTTTGTTTTGTTTTCCTTAAATGGTTTTGTTTTGCTTTTACTGGAGCTTCATAGATGGCCTAGTAATAAAATTTCAAAATTATACATTCTTGCAAATTTGTCACATGCAGAAAATGTTTCAAATAAAGGTCTTTGGAAATTTAACATTCCAACGTACGCTGTAGGATGATGGTATTCATACTATGACAAGCAGAAATTATGAATATTTAGATGTCCTGAATATCTTGCTTTTCTTACTAACCACAGTGAAATTAAGTTTTTTATAGAATTCCTAGCATCGCTTGAGTTGCAGTGGGATCATTTCAACAAACATTGGATAACTACACAGTTTTTGTTAACCTCTGAGTATAAAAGGGGATAGATGAATATGTTTTTAACTGCAGTATTATTTAAATCACTACACATTTTGGAAAGACTTGGGCTCTAGAGCAGGGATGCTTAACCTAGGATTGACTTCAAGGATTCCGTGAACCAGGTGCAGAAAAAAATATTGTCCTCTATTGATTTATTTCCTGTCATTTTGCAAATTTTATTTAAATATTTTTGGAGAAAGGATCCATAGATTTCATCAGCTTCATGAAGAAGTCTCTAACCCGCAAATCTATCCAGAGAATGCCGAGACAGCCAGAATGGCAATTACAGATTTAAAAGGGTGTTTCCCCTCCATAGTAGCCCATCCAGAGGGTATGAGGAGTATATTAGAGCCAGGACAGAGCATGTTTACATGGTGATCCTAATTGGTTGACCATCAGAACCCAAAGGGTGCTCAACAATGGCACCTTTTCATCCTGGAGAGAAGTGGCCAGTGGGGTCCCACAGACCCCATTAATTTTGCAATCACACAAAACTTGGTTTTGTAGCACCAGCTGTTGCAGGAATGTGTATTGGTAGCCATTGATTGGGATAGCATCTGAACTGACCTTGTGAAAGGCAAGACATCATTTGTGAACTTTTGATTTCTGCTACATGTCAAGAGACATACATTTCAGGAGTAATGTTCTACTTCAGAGACCAGCAAGCTGATGAAAGACTGAACGGGAATTTTTAGGAATCTACATCTGACTGACCCCTAAGCGTGAGAGGGTGGTGGGAGCTCAGTGGAACTATCCAGTTGTAATTTCTTTGACCAAGCCCCGGGTTTCAGTTGAGTCAGTCTCTATGAAATGACCTGAATATCTGAAATTTCTCTTCAGAATCTCCCTTCAGTCTGATTACAGGTTTATTCTAGTTTCAAATAATTTGGCCATGTAAGGGGAAAAAAGGACTGAAACAAGCCTCTGAATGTAGATGCTTATGTTAAGACTCTCAAAAGCTCTAAACACCCAGGCAGTTGAGTCTAATTAAATACTGGTTTATTGCCTTAGTATTTCCTGGCAGTTAAAAGTATGCACAATCATTGTTTGTATAACACTCCCCCTCACACAATCAGGTTAAGACATTTGAAAGTACAATATATTCATTCACTGAATAGACTGGAAAAGGAGTTACCCGCTTATGAAATGCAGTCTTAGCTCAGTAGTTCTAATTACAGAAGCCATCCCACTCAGACTCCAAGCCCAGTTATTTAATTTTTGAAAATTACTTTTATTTAAATTTTCCTGCAGTTTTCAAGAGCTTTCATTGACTGAAAGGTGTAATCCTAACATATTTGGAGGCAAGTGAATGAACAACCTCAGATCTTTCTTGGTTTGGCTCACAAAAAAAATATGTTTGGAAAAAAATATTTTCCTGTAGTAAAAATCAACAGTTGTGTTGGAATCACTTTCTGTAGACACCTCTGTAGCTTTTAAATGCAAACATTGTGGAAAGGTTTGAACATTTCCTTTTCTGATTATCTACATTTTTTCCCCTAATGATGATGGCATTTTAACTTGCTTTTTTTTCCTGCTTCCGTGTGTGAATTGTAAGTCCCCAAATAAGCTAGCTTTGCTCTCTGTTCATAGAACCATGTCTATTATGTTCTTCCACGCTGTGATGGTACCATGAATCCTCTCTGACTAACTTGTAAAATGAATGCTAAATTCTGCTTTAATCAGCTATTCATACATTTGTCACAGAACCATCCCCCTTATTCACAAATTGAATATGAAAAAAGCAGGCTGAAAGCCTTAGCAATTGCACTCGGCCTTTTCTTTCTTTTGTCACCAGTGCAGTAGATGTTGGTGTCTCCTAGACAACAGCATCTAAAAAGGCTTTCTAATTTCAGTCTCTCATGGTTTTTCCTTCAGATCATTGGTGTCTGCTTGTTCAGGCAACCAGTAATCAACATTTGTCCAGATTTTTCTTCTTCTTAATAGCAGACACATTAGGGCTTTGCTGACTTGTTCCAAACAATCTGGCATATATTCAAGAATGATACAGAAAAAGAAGCTAATTATTCATAGTATAATTCTTACCAGCTCTTCTGCTTTTAGTTAATTATGTTTATCATGCTGTGTAGTGCTCCATTTTGAATTTCCTAGTACATCGGGGGGGGGGACATTTTGGGCCTCTTTGTATTTTACATATAGTTCATTTTGAAAATTTATCTTCATTTTCTTACAGTGAGCAGCGCATGAAATTCAGTGGGACTTTGCACTTAGTTTTATTTTTTATTATTATTTTTATTGGTTTTTTCTCATGTACAGTGTACAAACAAATTAACGTCTCAATATTATTCCTTTTCGTCTGTACATAGGTCTTCATAACTTCCATTTTTACATTTACTCCCATCTATCAATTCCTTCTTCCATATATCTTAATGCAAAATAAGGTATTATCTACATGTGCTAAATATCTTTAAATAGCTTTATATATTTTCTTTTGTTCCTCATAAATTATTTTGGTACCTTGTCAGAGGTTTCCATTCTTTTCCTCAGTAATCTGTTGATTTTTTTTTATTATTCCAGACCATTATTTTGTCCATCTCTTTCAATTCTACTATTTTCTCTATCCATTCCTCTATGCTAGGTATTTTATCAGATTTCCAATACTTAGCCAGAATAATTCTGGCTGCTGTCACTAAGTATAAACTTAGTTTTAGGATGTGCATAAGAGCACAGCATTATTCCTTAAAATCTCCACTTGTATCAAATTCCCAGCTTCCTTTCTTTGTAGAGATTCAGTGAGGAAAGATGAGTTTAGATATCTTCTGATAATATAGCATCTTAAAACATGGCATAACAGTTCCCTATTTCAAGCATTTACTATGAGAATAATTCCATTCCTGGATGCTATGGAGCAACTAGCCATCTCCTCAGGCATCACCTCGTGAAAGGAAATAGTTTCAAATAATGGACTTTTTCCTAATCAGATATACACCCCTGTTCTCCATATGCCACTTTCACACTAACACATCCATTATCCTTACTGAGAGGTGTGGAAGAGCTACAAGTTTTCCAAGCACCACTTTCGTTGTTTAGCATTCTCCAACATTTACAGCAGAACAATATTGGCCTAAATAAGATTCCTAATCCCAGCTGGAGTATCCCTGTTGAATCAATGGGAACTTGATAATTTGGTGCTTACTAGAATTTTATTGAATCAATGGGTCTGTTCTGATTAAAACTAAACATTTGGTTTAGGTCATAGTGCCTCTCTACCCAATATGTACCTGAGCTCTTCCACAGTTCAGAATGCTGTTTTTGTTTTGTTTTTTGAGGGCGGGGGGAATTCTAATAGTGCATTCATTATCCATCATTTGGTGGCATATGTCTTTCTATAGAGGTTTACTCCCTATTACTGTATTACTATTAGTCAAATGTGGTGAAATTCATGGTTTCTACTCCTCTCCTATCTGGTTTCAATCTTTAATTTTTCACCACAAACAGGAAAAAGTAGGTTAGAAAAAAGAAATTATTGTAATTTATTTCTTGCAAGTTATTGTAATTTGGATCCTACTTGTATAGATAGGAAGTGGAAAGGCCATTAAAACTGGAAATATCTTTTTTCTCAGTTTCCTAATAAATAGGGCTGGAGGTGTGCTGGATTGGCAGGGCTAGTCCACTAGCCAGTATTGGCCCCTGTCAAGCCACACAAGCCAGAGAAGAGGCAGAAGCTACTGCTAATGGGAAGGCAGGACCTTTGGGGGGAAAGAATGCCTTTAACCTGAAAGGTTAGGACCTTCCCAAATGTAGTGAAATTCTCCCATAATGACTAGAGAGAAAACTTTCTTAACACAAAAATAAATTGAGAGTTTTGGACTTGTAATGTGGTCCAAGGTCCACTTGTTGCTCACTTCAAATGTATAGCCATGTTACCTACTTTTTCCTCTAAGGTAGTGAAAAGGTAGACATGGCTCTTCTACCTTGTAAATATTGCATGGAAGAGGAGATTATGGTCAGTGCATCAATTTAAGCAAAATTTGGAAACATTTAATCTTCTGTTACTCCATCTTCTACACAAATTTCATACCTAAGAACTTTATCTTTATCCACGTTTTAACAGATAAGATTTACTGTATATAAGTCTAGAAATTTTAATCAAAAATTGACCCAAAAAATCTGAGTCAACTTATCCATGGGTCAATGTAAGTACTGTACTTTAGCCCTTATAAAAATAGAAACCATCCCCTGATGAAATGCAAGAGTGTAGTCTCTCCTGGAAGCACTAAGCCCATCCATCTTTCAATGGGAGCACAAACAGTTATACCTCCTGCAATTTTGCAAGTTCTTTGCCATTGTTTTCCTTTGTTCACCCTTTAGATCCTTTGTTACATGCCCTTACGTTTAACCCTCAACTTATCCATGGGTTATATCAAAATCTTTAATTTTGGCCCCAAAACTTACCCTTGACTTATACATGAGATCGACTTATAGTCGAGTATATACGGTATTGATCAAAGAAACACTGAAAGAACATATTTCTCTGTAATGAACTCATGTATTAAAATCACTGTTATATTTATATTTTGAATACCTTGTTGTACGTGTGACTGAGGAACAGTAAGTTCCTAAATTTCCTAAACTGAACGAGGCTATTGGCCTATCTAGCTCAGTATTGATGACTCTGTTAACACAAGAAAAATAAAGATAATGACCCCCTTGTGGTTCTTGGCTGCCAACTAAAGATACATGTCTTGATAATGCAGACATCTAGTGTAAGCTTCAAAGCTAATACATTGCTTGAGAACTCTGAATACTTGGACTAGATAGTACAGTATCCTCTTATTTTGCCTTTGGATTGTTCCTTTTGTCTGCCATGTGAGCAGCTTAGGAACCTTGCTCAGGAATCGCTCCTTCCTTAGCTTTCACTTTTTGTCTACTGCATTTGTTCTGACTTAGTTTGTCTTGACTACTCTTTTGGATTGTGATTTGGACTTGGTTTTGGACTCCGACTAACGGTAACAACTCAGACTCCTTGATTAGTCTCTCTCTTTGTCCCTTGGCTTTGTTGAAAATGTCAGTGCACTCCTTCAAGAAGTGCTGTGATTGTGGGACCAACTTCCCGGCGCTTGACGGACACTCTTTGTGCCTCCTCTGCCTGGGTGAGGGCCACGTCCCCGCTTCCTGCCTTCATTGCATGGCCTTCACTCCACAGACCAGGAAGAACAGGGAGATGCGCTTGAGATCCATGCTCTACATGCAAATTTTGAAGCTTCCCTCTTCTTCTAGAGCCTCTGCCAAGGCTGCCGCCGCTAAGGGCAAGCTCTCATCTCTGGCTTCTGAGGTCCCTGCTAAGGCTAGTGCAGCCGAGGGCACTACCCCTTTGTCTCCTCCAAGGGTCCCTGCCAAAGCTACTGCAGCTGAGGCAAACCCCATACGGATGTCTCTGAGTCCCAAACCCCAGACAAACTGAGGTCCACGGACTAGGATGTGGCTGGCCACCCATCATCATCCAAGAGAATTAAGTCTTCTGATTCCTCCAAACCGCAGTCTTTGGCAGAGCTGTTCTCCTTTCCAGAATGCACTAAAGTTTATTTGGCACTTGTCAAACATGACACTCACACTGTTTCTGGTTTAATAATTGTTTATTGCCAGGACACTCCCTCCTCCACATAAGGGAAAACGTGCCAGTCTAACCCATTTGTGTGATTCACAGAGACCACGAAGAAGGAGGACAGGTTGATTACCTATAACTGTAGTTCTTCGAGTGGTCATCTGCGAATCCACACAAATCCCGCCCATCCTCCCCTCTGTTGTGTCCTTCTCTCTTCCTTGTCTGCTCTTACGGCGGACCATTTTTGGAACTGAGAAAGGGCGGGAAGACCTCCTGCCTATATAGAGGGTGGGCGGAACTACCGCCAAAAAGTCTTTCCTAGCAGTTCCAGTAGGATCCGGAAATGTTGCGCAGGTGCAGAATAACCCATTTGTGAAGATTCGCAGATGACCACTCGAAGAACTACAGTTACAGGTAAGCAACCTGTCCATATGATGCCTCTCTGTGATAGCATGTATCCGATTTTACAGAATATGTATTGTATCTAGATGTCTATGAGAATCCCACTCATGAAGAATATTTATCCTCTGTTTCCACAGTCAAAATACACATTAATAAAAACATAATGAACATCTTCTAAGTAATGCAGAATTAGGACAACATGCTACTTAAAGTTTTAAAAAGATGTAAGGTGTATTGATACCAACAGCCTGGAAATTTTGGTATTTTCCACATGCTATTGTTGCTTTACTCTGTGGTAAAATATTATTCTGAAATCTGTTCGTGCTCATTTAATTTATCTGTAGTATGGTACTGATCATTAATATCTGCAATTGTCACTCTGCTTTCTTGAAGTATCAGGGCTCCTTCTGACTTTCAGTTTTGCATGTAGATGAAAGCAATGTGTGCCTTTGAAAAGCTTTTTTTATTAGAATGTGCTAATGAAGCTTTAGGGCTGTCAACAATGGATACGATAATCCATCATATTTGTGAGTGTGAATATCTCTTGACTACCTCTTGCATTTCATAAGTCTTGACTGCCTTTTTTTTTTTAAAGAAAAAAATTGTATGGATCTCTAAAGCTTTTATGAGTTGTGCTCTGTAGCCAGCATCAGCTGTGGGAACAACAATGATGCATAGACGTAACATGAGCAGAAAAAGGAATTACTTCAAAGATAAAAAGTAGGTGAAACAGCAATGAATGTTTTCTGCCCATAGCTTCTGTAGTTGTATCTAGTAGAATTCTACAGTCATCACTTCAATTTCATAACCTCTAGATTGATTCAACATTCATGTGTTTCTTTTAGTGTCTTTGCTGAAGATATATTCACTACAATCTAGCAACTCCTTCCAAACATAAGAGTTCCAGTGGCACACACAGTGGATTCCCACTCTAGAAGAGATGTTCATGGGCAGTTGTTTCCTTCCAAGTGTAAACAAATAGGTGCAAGTATTCTAGAATGCACAAGAAGTTCTGGATTGAGAGCAATGAGTTGATTCTATATATTACATATGTATCTGAAGTAACTGCTGTCAGAATTACAGTTTCAAACTTCAGTGCATTTTTGTTTTTGTTTTTTTTTGCTTTGCTTTTTTGGGGATCCAAAAGTGATCTGAGATGAGCTACAGCTCAGTGGTAGAACATATGCTTTGAGTGCAGATGACTCCCAAGTTTGATCCATGGTATCTCCAGTTAAAAGAGATTAGGTAGCAAGTGATAAGAAAGGCCTCTCTGCCTGCTGTTCTAAAGAACACTTTCAGTCATATTAGACAAACACAAGGATAGATGGACAGCCAGATTTGTATGAGTCCCCTTCCTATAGTGAATAAGGCTGTTTAATTTGCATTCTATGCAAAGGGGATGTTGTAGCATCTTCATCATCACTTACGTGGAGTGAAGTGCTTCTTCACTTCTGATGAAGTACTGTATATACTGACTATAAGTCAACCTAGTGTGTAAGTAAAGGACAGTGTTGGGACCAAGGACAGTTTGGGGACCAAAATTGTGGATTTTGCCATGACCTGTGGATAAGTCAAGAGTAAAATGTAGGGGCATGTAACGAGCAAATCTTTTCCTCTCCTTTAAAAAATGCATAGAGGAAACACAGGCGCAGTACAGACCATGCAAAAGTGCACTGCTGGTGCCAATTTTAGGGTTAGGGACCACACGGTCCCTAACTCTAACACGGTGCAGTGCCGTTACAATGGTGGCACCCTGTGTACATAGGCAGCGCCGTTGTTATGTAAGTGCCACATGGCGTCCACACATTGCCGTGTGGTGCTTACGTAACCAGTGCACCATTATGTCGCACCTTTGGCGCAAAAAGAACACTTTTTTCAGGTTCTTTTTCCTGTGGAGGGAAGCCATGTGGTTTGGCAGCGGCAGCTTCGCTCTGGAGGAAATTAGGTCGCAGGCAGGCTGCCCTTTTGGGACAGTCTGTCCCATGCCATACTGAGAAAGAGCTAGAGAGGATCTCTTTATTTGAGGAGTTACAATAGGTTATGTACAAATGACATTACTGATCTTAAAATGTCTACATTTATACAAATAGGAAAAGCAATATCAATGAAGAAAGAAAATAAGAATGAGACCTGAAAAAAATGGGGAAGAGAGGAAGGAAAGCAACCTGCCTCTGTTAAGGACCCAATGCGAAGGCAGTGACAAAAGGCAGAGGCAAGAAGCCCCTCTTGGCATGGAAGCAATCAACCTATCCCATTACCCCTTCCTTGCCCAAAACAAACAAAGAAAGACAGCCCCCCCTCTTTCCCTACCTTCTTTTTTGGCATGAGCAGCATTCAACAGCGACATGAGAGAATCTGAAGAGCGATTGTGGCAGCCATTTTTAATAGAGGCTTATTGTATAAGGCTTTCTGCAGAGAGATTGCGGTGGCCATTTTTTATAGAAGCTTACAGTATAAGCCTCGGAGGAGAGACTGGTACACCTCAGGAGGCTTATATATAGTTAACCCATATGAAAAACAGCCACCACAGTCTCTCTATACAGAGCCTTATACAGTAAACTCCTATTAAAAATGGCCACTGCAGTTGCAATTTCAGAAGAAAATCAACCTGTGCTTTATAGATTATAATAAAATGTTTGATTGTATAGAAAATGAAAACCTTTAGCTCACTTTTAATGAAATGGTTGTGCCACAACATTTGATTGTGCTGATGTGTGACCTGTATTTAGGACAAAAGGCTACTGTTAGAACAGAAGAAGGAGAAATGGAATGGGTTCCCATTGTCAAGGCTGTCAGACAAGACTGCATTTTATCATGCTATTTGTTTAATTTGTGTGTTGAACATATACATAAACAGGATTAGACTCAGAAGAAGGAAGAGTGAAAATCAGGGGAAGGAACGTCAACAATTTAAGATATGGAGATGACACCATACAAATAGCAGAAAATAGCAAAGACTTGGAACAATTACTTAAGAAAGTCAAGGAAGAAAATGTAAATTCAGGTTTACAGCTGAATATTAAGAAAACAAAAATAATGTCCACATATGATTTACATAACTTTAAATTAGACAATGACATCAAAATAGTTCAAGATTTTTTCATATGTTGGCTCAGACATTAATCAGAAGAGCCTGCAGTCCAGAAATCAGAAGAAAACTAGGACTTGGAAGAGCAGCTGTGAAGGAATTAGGCAAGATCCTGAAGTGTCAAGATATATTATTGAATCCTGAAGTTAGGATTGTCCATGCCACTGTATTTTCCATTTCTGTGTATGTGAAAACTGGGTAGTGAAGAAAGCTGATAGTAAGAAAATCAACTCCTTTGAAATGTGGTGCTGGGGGAAAGTTCTATGGATACCACAGACAGCTAAAAAAAGACCAATAAGATCCACTGTGGTGCAGTAGTTATGTGCCTGTACTGCAGCCACTCACACGCAAACCACAAGGTTGTGAGTTCTATACCAGCCAGGGGCTCAGGGTCGACTCAGCCTGGCATCCTTCTGACGTTGCTGAAATGAGCACCCAACTTGTTGGAGGCAATTAGCTTACACATTGTAAACTGCTTAGGGAGTGCTTAAGTGCACTGAATGGTATAGAAATGTACTTGATATTGCTATTACTATAACTGGGTCCTAGAGCAAATCAAGTCTGAACGCTCCCTGGAGGCATGATGGCTAAACTGAGACTGTCGTAATTTAGCCTTATCATGAGAAGACATGACTCACTTTAAAAAAACAACATGCTTGGAAAGATAGTCTTCCTGGAAGAAGACTAATACAGTGGGCCCTACTTAAACATGGATTTTTTATACATGGATTCAAGCATCCACGGTTTGAAAATGTTCAAAAACAGTATAAATTTCAAATATCAAACCTTGATTTTCCTATTTTTATAAAGGACACCATTTTGCTATGTCATTTTATTTAATGGGACTTGAGCATCCACGGATTTTGTTATCTTGCACGTTCCAAGAGATGAGTTATTTTCTGTTTATAAACAAAATGAATTAAGTGAGTGTACAGTGTTTATGTGTACAAGAATTGTCTTTTTGCCTTTGTCAGGAATACAAGCATCTGAATATAGGTATCTTAATCTTAAGGAAACCTTATGTGTATAATTTTGTTAGAGTACCCATGAAACATTTGGGGGCGGGGGATGTTTCAGTGTTGGAATATTAGCCAATTTATTTTCAGCAGCCAAGTTTGATACACAACTAATTTTAGATCAGCTACATACCTTAAATAAGTCATGTTTTAATCCACAGGCAATTAAAGCCAATGTGTGTTTCTTTTTCAGGCTGGAGCTTACTTCTGCCTTCTATTCTGCCTTGTTTAGAGTACAAATGACATATGCTTATGATTATTGTATATTAGAGGCTTTTATATTCACCTATTACTCTTTTCCATGGTAAGCCATTTCCTGCTGGAATAGCATGGGATAGCATGTGAATATGTGATTTAATCCTCTTTAATTTAGTGTCATTTAAATAGAAATAAAATATTCAGTTTGGAAGCTGATGCTGGGCAAAGACTGATGGAGTGTTTAAAGATCCATTTCTTACCTGTGTTTTAAGGCTGCGTCGCAGCCAGAACCACAGCTGGATTACATACTTTACACAACAAGAAGATGTAGACCTCAAATCCTCCTCAACCCCAGCAGTAGTTTGTCCTGTTCCATCTCCCAGCAGGCACATTATATTTCCACGTATGTATTTTTGTCCCACAAAGCAAAATAAAATGCATACATTAAATATATAGATTTTTTTTCAATGGATTGGTAGGAGTTGGAGATGAATAGTGATCTCATATGTGCTAAATTTTGTGAAAGAGAAATTATGTGTTTCTTTGTAGCATAGCAAAACTGCCCCTTACCATTTAAAATGTTATTTGTCTTCTCCTTCAGCAGTATGCTAATCACATAAATGTTTTCTTAAATATTTCACTGTATTATCTATGGAGTTTATCACATGGAGGGTGAATTGGTGCAGAATTGGGATTTTAAAATCTGTGTGTTGTTTGTCAGATGCATTGCTGTGCAAGAAAAATAATGTGGAAATAATCTGAATGGAAAGCTCCTTTGTACTTTTGGAATTTAGCGAAAGTAAAAAGGAGCTGGCTTTGACAACTTTGCTGGTTTTGACGACGAAATTGGGTTATTTTTGCATATTATTATTTCTCTTTCACACAACATCGTCTGAAAAACATTCCGGAAATGCAGGGGGTGTGTGTTCAGCTTTCTGTTCAGGTTAACCCCGAACGTTGTCTGAAAAACAACCCGCAAATGTGAGTTGTTTTCAGTTTAAATTAATTTCTGCATGGGATTCGTCCTGTGTGATAAACGTCTAAGGTTAGAGTCCCACAGTGATTATTTTTTTACTTTCTTGGGACTTTTAAAAAATTACCCACAGCAAAAGGGATAGTGAAAAGGCTTGATAAGTTTACTGGATTGTGCCTACCTTGTGTTTGGCAAAGCTCAAATGTCATGTTTGCGGAACTCAAACAGCTCATTATACCAGTATTGCTTTGCATTTTTCCAATAACCTTCACCAATTTTCACCAGGAAGTCCATTTGGGTTATCATGTTTTCTTTTTCCCTTTCAAAATACAGTGGACTCTTGTTATACGCTGGGGTTTGGTTCCAAGATCTCCCGTGTATAACAAAATCCGTGTATGCTCAAGTCCCATTACATATAATGACATAGCAAAATGGTGTCCCTTATAAAAAATGGAAAATCAAGGTAAATTTATACTTTTTTGTAACATTTTCAAATCGTGTATGCTTAAATCCGTGTATAAAAAATCTGTGTATAAGAAGGGCTGACTGTATTGTGGTCCACTAAAACTTTGTTTTCATTTTATTTAAGTTTCCAATAATGAGATTAAAAATTATACATTGATCTTGCATATAAATTAAACTGGTTCAAGTTTATCTCTTGAAACATGAGTTATTATTCATGGCTAACAATGTAATTGAAAATTGAAGAAGGATAGAAAGCAGAAATAACCTTGATAATGCACCTTGTGTGATCTGGATGTATTTCACCTGCTTTTTTACTTCACACCCTGTGTGATCATTCTCACTCTATCAAGTCAAGCTAATTGAGCTCTAGGAATGGAACCCCATTTCTTAGCTGTAATATCTATGTTGATTTTTACCTATTTAATTCTGAAAATAACAAATCAGAAAGCAGTATAAATGAACAAATGAGGAAAAGTGAAATAAAAACTTACTAATTAAACCTAGACTTGAGTTTTGGTAAATAGATGGGCAAAACTTGTGTTCTGACTGCAGTGCAGATGGTATGGCCAATTTACTGAAATGGTTGTGGGAGAGTTCAGTTGTTTTAGCTGCCAGTACTGAATTTCAGGCTCTCAGTGGCTGATAGCAGGTTGTCATTTCACGCTTTGCAGGTTTGTTCTAAACTGCAATTCTGTATATTGTTTCACTGGCTAAGTTTATTCTGTCTAGTAGAAAGCATTCTGTGTTCTGTAAGCATATAAAATGTGTTTTGTTAGAATCTGATGCATTGGATAAGAAAAAATTCAAAGAGAAATAACTTTTATAATTTAGGAAGATCAGATCAGACACTCCTTAGCCTGGTTTGCAAGAAGCAGCAGTTGTGTATCGTGCTCATAGTCATATTATTTCTGTGGGGGGGAAAACACTGCAAAAGAGAGAGAGATGTTCATTAGCAGTCACTGGATTAATAGGAGGTGCAAGGCAATTACTTCCTCTAGTGCATACAAAGTGAAGCTGTAAACCATTGTAGGCTTGTAAATACTTTCAGGCTTCTGCAACAATAAAATGCTCAAAAACCATGTTCTCAATTTTGTCTGTATTTACTTACTAAATAGGATCTCCCCCCAACCCAAGTAAATAGGTCCAAATTCCCAGTCAAGGCCACCTTGTTTTACAGAAAATTGTTAATATTTATGTTGGAATATATAGATTGTATAGTTTTGTTAAAATAGCAGTTTCTAAATTTTGTGTTCTATGTTCTGTTCTCAATGCAATTGTGCATTTTTCTCCCTGCTTTTTGCCAATGTCAGAGCAGTGCCATCATGGCATGGGAGCATGGCTTCATCAGGATTCTCCTGTATAACCCACATCACAGTTGACAGGCACTGGTGAATCCTAGACGCTTTCAGAAAGCCCAGCCCTACCTGTACAAGGCTTAGCAAAGTACATGATGTGGGGCCTGGTATGCCAGGAGTGCTATTAGCCCGCATGGTGTAATGGTTGAGTATTGAACTAGGAATCTGGAGACTAGGGTTCAGCTCCTTGCTTGGCCATGAAAAGCCAATGGGTGTCCTTGTGTAAGTGACATTCTTTCAGCCTCAAAGGATGTCAAGGGCAAACCCCCTTTGAACAAATCTTATCAAGAAAACCCAGCAATAAATTTGCCTTAGGGTTGCTGTAAGTCAAAAGTGACTTGAAGGCACAGAACAACCACAGTTTCGTAGTTCCAAAGACTTTACACCCTTATTCTGGGAAACTGAGGCTCGGTACATACTGCCCCTTTAAGATGCCCTCGTCAAGTGCTAGAATTACCTTGGGGCGGTGCTTCCACATGCCCCTCAACCCTAGCACCTGAGGAGGGTGTCAAAATGGCAGTGCCCTGTACACATGGCGCCGCCATTGTTATACAAGCGCCGCATGGCACCACATGGCACTTGCATCACGAGTGTGCCCGCACTCATTACACCGCCACTGTGACGTAGAAAAAACCCGTTTTTTCCGGGTTCTTTTTCCACCTGCAGGAAGCCTTGCTGTTTGGCAGCTGAGGCTTCCCTCTGGCGGAAAAACAGGTGCCGGCAGGCCACCCTTTTTGGGCGGTCTGTACACTGCCTGAATTACTGTATTTAACAATGTGGGAAACAGTGCTAGGCACTGTGATTACAAAGTGCAATTCCCTCCACAGTTTATTGGTTTCAATATTAGGTGGAATGTAGATGGATCTCTGGTACTTTATGTGCTTTCTTCCAGGTTAGGCATTTCTTATAGAACCAGCATGTGTAATTCATTTCCCTGACCAAACAACATGAGCATGCAGTCATAATCTCCCTGTGTATTTAATGTTACTTCTGGCTTTTTCCCTTAATGTTGAAAGTGTGGCATTTTCAAGAAAGATAGACAATACAATTATTTCTGCAGGTATAGAAATTACATCACAAGACAGTCCTTGAAACTGTTTTTCCAGCTGTTTAAAGGAACATATTTACATGGGCAATGACATAGGGAAAGTGGATATATTAATATTAATACATGTTCAGTATAACCTTTAACAGTGTGGGCACCATTGAATCAATCATGTTAATATTTTATCAGTGTTTTAAGTAGCACTGAAATATTTTTCTGAGTAATTTTTAAGGTGAAGTGTTACATGACAGAATATTATAATGCTATTTTCAAATATACACCTTTCCTTTCACCACCATTTTAAAAAGTGATATGTGACCATGTATGCAAATCCCTTTAAAAATACAGTAGTAATAAGTGCCCATTTAGTACAGAAACATGTTTGCATTCCCTGTCATTGCTAATTTCCTTGCTAAAACGATAATTGCAAAAAAGAGAGGAAAAGGTACATTCCATGATAGATATACAGATGTAGCACTAGAACACCCTCTCATGTTTGAGCAATCCTGTATTTTGCTAGAATTTTATTTATAAAAGGAAATAGCCAGATAGACAATTTAGCACTACCCAAAGAGACTTTTTTTAAAAAACAAAACCAAGAAAGTGGATGATAAAAATGCCATGCTACAAAGTGTATGGCAAATATTGAGCTGTGATAGGTTCAGCTTCTTGATAAGTCACTATGTCTCTATGTCAAAATCAAAGCCCCTTTAAAAACTGCTAAAGATGCTGGTGTTGAAGTAAAAAGTTGAATGAACACAAAAAAACACACTTGCAATTCCACTTCTACTTTGCCCCAGAAGAGCAGTGATTTATTATTTCCAGGAGCTGTCTGTCTAGGGGCACCCTGGGTCTAAAGGATTTTGCAGACTTTTTATTTATAGTTTTTAAATTTTTGAGATGTGAAACATCTGTCATGGTTTTTGGCTGAGTTTGTTCAACAGCACCAAGTGTAAAGTTAACTTTATTAGCCTCATCATATTCAAAGTTCTCATTGTGTGCATCTATTTTATTCAGTGATTCCCACATTCATGTAATTTGTTCCCTCTGCAATAAATTCCTTAAAAGTAATATTCTATTCTTGCCCTTAAGCCTTTTCTAAAAGTAGAATTTTAGGTCTACTGTAATCAATCAAGCCTCTTGCCATTTTCTCCTGTTATCTCAATCTAGCACAGGTTGAATATCAAGTGAACTATTTCTGTATTCTTCATTTGGCTAGGGCTACTGGAAAAGTCCAGGAAAAAATAAAAAAAAA